>NC_050468.1:28901347-29108847 GCF_013373865.1 Monomorium pharaonis | reverse complement strand
TGAAATGCGTTACAAATTAAATTGACAAGCAATTTAATAGTTTTGATGTTAACAAGCATCAATAATATCCTTTTCTTTCGTGAATCCCAGAAAAAAACTGTACAGAAATTATTATGAAAAATAACACTTCAGCCAGGATTTGAACCTGGATCTCCCTACAATTTTTTTCCATAGAAAAATAAAGTAGATATGTGCCAGTATTGTATATATACTAGTAATAAAAGTTGTTTCTCTTGGTTAGCGTCCAATAAACCCTTACTTTTAAAATGCGTCTTGTACATTTATTTATTATGCTATTTATTAAGAATAATCTTTTTATAGTTTTTATATTCTTTTTATTATAATTTCTTTATTACATAACATTGCCATTTTATATGCACGATTATTACAAAAAATATATTTACATTTTCATTCATAGTCATCTTATTTATTAATAATATCATCTGCATTTATTGTTGCGATGTGTATAACATATAATTCTGACCGTTTATTCCAATATTTCAACTGTATTCTTGAGACCCTTGCTTATGAAAAAAGTTTAAGACAAAAAGTTTAATCTCTTATACACCCTTAATACAGTCTTCCACTAAAACATCACACTCTATAATATGTGTATGTTTGTTATTTATTTATTAACACACGAATTTATTTTTATTATAGCTGCGTAGAGGATATATTCCTGTACATGTTGATCTCGAAGCTAAACGAATCCTTTGTACATGCTCTCTTTTAATCATTCCTTTGGAATATAAGGTGATCTACTGAACTCTCTGAGTCTTAATATAGTTCAGACCTACCTTTTATACATGTATTAGTACATGTTGTATGTCGAACTAGTACATTGTCAGACATTGTGTACAGGAACAGTAATATATCACGAGAATGAATAATTAATTAAGGTTAATGATTTATTGCAAATAATAAGAGAAATAACTGAATATTCATAGCTCTAACATAGATATACGTACTGTAGTCTGTATCGTACGATTTTATCTCCAACTCTGTTATGATTAATTTTTCTAATGTTGTTAGTTATATATACCGAGGAATGATTTATTGAGAAATTGCGAACAATATGATCATTAACATAATTTTATCTGTATGCTCTGTAGTATATCTAGAAATATTCTGTGCAGTACAAAATACAGTAACAATTCTCTTAGAATTGTTTGGAAATATCGTTTCGAGCATTTTATGGTGATTATTATTTTGGACTTCTACTTGAATTACAACTTGGATTAAAACATGTATTTAATGCTATAACTGTACACCTGAATATTGCTGAAATGCACATCATAATCGTATTTTTTTTCCTTATCTTTTATCTCTCATTTATAAAATATATTTATTTCCTGCATCAGATTAGTATACATTTATCGGCAACTGGTCATTATTTGTGAGCATTATTCATAAGTACACGCGGTGTACATATACCTAAATCCAAATATTGAATATTTAAGAAGAGTGGCAGCTATATATTTTAACGCTAAAATTAAAATATACATATATACCCTGCAAAAATTGTAGAGTTTATATAACAAAGAAATAATTTATAGTGAAATGTTTGAGATGAAAAGTTTAAGAATGCAAATAAACAATGAAATTATTGTTTTAAAATGACCTTCTTTAATTTGAGATTTAATAATAAAAATTTAATATTAAAAATTTGTACTGACGATCTATCAAATCTTCTATCAAATTTTTTACATATTTGAAAGTGGCATATTTAATAACAGACAAAAAGTGACGAAGATAAAAGTTATGATAAATGATATTATATTTTTTGGAAATATTTTCGACGAAAGATTGTTTGATGAAGATTGATGAAGATTTGTTTTAAGAAAAATGTATATAGTTCATGTGTAATGTAATAACTTATAATAATTGATTATCAAAACACTAATTTATTCTAAGATTTTAATTCTACATAAAACTTATGTCTTACGAATTTAGTATTTTACTTTTATTTACAAGGGCCTAATATTTAGACCCTTTAGAAATTTTAACGTTATTCACTCATTTTTCAATTAAATTCTGTGCTAGCGTACATAAATACATCATACATCTTATATCATATATTAAAATGTATAATGTTATTAGCATTTTGTGTTGTAAAAAATTAAATTTATTGTAGGAGTAAAAAACGTACGAGATAATAGAAAATGTGATGCTCGAAATTGATGAGATTGTGGTGTGCAGTTGCAGCATTATAATATGTTTCATGTATATTATATTCGTTTTATTCTCATCTCTTTATGTGCATGCAATCAGAATTAGATCCTTAATCTATTATTATGACTATATAAGAATTTTAAATAATTGAAAAATTTTGAGGCAATAATATACTAAATCACGTAAAGATGTGTCAGAGCTCAAGCTGTGTAACTATTGTATGCTACAAATTAATTTTTTTTATGCAGTATACAAAAGAATAAGTTTAATAGATCTTTTCTATTATTCCTCTGTGAAAAATTTATTTTGTATGATTTAACATGTTATCGCTCCGGCTCGTCAACTTAACAAAGTTAAGAAATACGCGTTGCATTGTGTCATATTTCTCTTAAATATTTTTAATCATATTACCGATATCTATCATGTCATCGTGATTATGACGTTTATTTTTTATCTAGTAATAATAGTAACTAGTATTACTGCAATTCGATAGAAGTTACTCTGTATCCGTCGCTCAAATGTAAATAAAGTAACATACGTTTAATATGGAAAAGTTGTTTAATGTGCAAGTATCATGATTAAAGAACGTTCGATATATACATTTTTAATAAATACTTTTGCAATTACGCAGTACACAATTAGATCGTGGGTTGATAAGGTAATATCTCTGTTTAATGTGAGACGTTGTTTAATATGCAAATGTACATTATAATTACAAGACATTCGATGCGTATTTTGAATAAATATTACAGCAGCTGCAAGAACGGCATCATCTATATATCAAGATACTTTTACTATAACACAATTGGCGCCGTAATGTTAACTAATATTTAGGGAAATATAACTTATTATGTTTATTACTATATATATATATATATATATATATATATATATATATATATATATATATATAGGAATAACCGATTATACATATGTACAGATTTACACTGAATGTGTAACTATATCATAACATATAAACGGACTGAACTATATATATGCGACTTAAATGAAAAAAAATTATTGCTCGTAAATATTATTTGATTTTCTTATGAACTTCTGGTATGTAGTATAAGTAAATAAATTATGAGTCAAAGCTATATCGCGATGTATGGCATTTTACTTACGTAGCCAATTAAACAGATTTTATAAGAAACCGTTTCGATATTGATAAATTGTATTGATTATATATAGTAGATACGAGTAGAAATAATTATATGTATATATAAAATTATTTATTTTAATATTTTCACAACCATTTTTAGTATGCAGCATTCGATTACTTGCCGCTGCGTTTTGCTGTTGAAAACTGCTTGCTTTTATCCTGTTCATTTTAATTCGAAAGCGAAAAATTTTGCCTCCGCAGAAATTTTAATATATATATTTTTTTCATCGCCTGCACGCATAGATTCACGCATTTACAGCTCCGTAAATTAACAGTTTTATTATTTCCATGGATTTTAATTAGCATAGGAAAACATTTTTTGCTAAGTCACCGAAACACACAGTATCAAATTGCAATATCGTACAGTTTTGAAATAATATACTAACTTATTAAATGATTAAATTAAAAATATAAATTAATTTTGAACCGAGCTCATCACTCTCAAGTACGTATATAATGTAGTGTTATAAAAGAGGCTAACAATTGTTTTGTGCTGACAAGGCTACTGTTGAAATACTATAAAATAATTTCGCACATTATTTTGACATGTATGTTGAGTCTTGCTTCATTCTATTATTAAAAAGAAATACACAAGACGGCTCAATCGCTTATAAAAATATGAATTGGAAGTTAAAAATTTATAAAATAAAATCTCTAATTATATTAGAAACATATAAATAATTGCGTTATTTTGAGTGAAAATTCTATAATATAAAAAATATATTAAGTTTTATCTACTTTATTAATTACGAATCACACACCGGATTATCAGAATGGAAACGAAACCAACATCTAGAAATAGCTTTCTCCTTTCGATCAGACAGGCAACGTACATCTAACAGTCATCTAAAGAAGATATTTTAAAGGAATATCTCTAAGATCTTTTTGATATTTATGTGATGTCATTTAAATCTTTCGATTGCCTAGAAAGAGATTACTCAAAATAAACCAGTTTTGCCCCAATCTCAATCGTTCCAACATTCACATTAAAAAATACTATTATGTTACGCTCCTTCCTATATTAAAAAATCCTATTAAGTTACGCTTTTTCCCTCTCTAAAGACGATTTAATTTAATAATGTACAATTTGCGTATACTGATACGCCAAGATACGCTGGATATGCCGAAGCAAGATGTTGAACAAATAAAAGCTCTCTTCTGAAATTGCAAAAGTATTGATCGAAATATACAGTTTAAGTTTAAAACTTTGTATGCAGATAATGTGTGTGCAGTACAGCGTCTTTTTTATAGTTTAATTTCTTACAGTTAAACTAAAAATTTAAATTACATGTCACAAACGACGCAGCCTTGTTATATTTTGTTCGTAGACTCATTTCACATGCAAAGTTTTCAAACATTAGCGAACCACTGAGCACATTCGTCGCTTTACCGTATGAAAAAAGAACAGTAGGAAAAAAACCGTAAAAGCAAAATACAATTAGCGACAGAGCACAATTAACGATATGAAAAGCGTCGTGATATAAGGTAATATATTACCTTACTTATGATGACCGTTACAAACATCTCCGCAAGTACTTACCCTGGAAAACCAGTAGGCTTACTTTGGAAATGTTTGCAAAGTTTTAAGATTGTTTCCGTCGTTGCGAATTATTATTGAATATCTTATTTCAAGATTATTTGAAGAGAAATCGGAAAGAAAAAAAATTGTTCAAAATATTTCAGCTCTCTGTCAGATTAAATTTCTTTAAATTAAAAACAAATTTTTGTGAACTATAGAAAATAGAATAAATTATAGTATATTTGATCAATTTTTTTAAATATAAAAATTATACTAATATGAAACTTGAGTAATAATTAACAACGACAAATAAAATATTTGTTTCTTAGATTAGGAATCTGCAAATATTCAGTCAAGACATCGTGCATTTTAAATTTTTACACGGTAACGGTCAATTAGAAATTATTGAAGTATTGTTTGTATTAGAAATTATTATTTGATATACAATATATATAAATTTGATTTGTTCACTTCGAGGAAAAACGTCTTTTTTAAAGTAAAATAAAAAAAGATGTCAAGATCTATTTTTTCCATGATATCAATAATAATTCATAATAATTGGATAACTTTACTTTTTATTGTTGCCTTGACTGAACTTTTCTAGTGTTTTGTCGACTTCCATGTTGCCATTGTATACAGTTTCAACGGCAATGTACTTTATTAATTAACAACTACTACAACCTCACTCCTGACATTTGTTCTCAGGTTGAGCGAAAATTGATGTATATCGTCCTTTTCCATTCTAATGTTAGCCGGCTGCGCTTCTGGTACTATTTCTTAGTAAAGATTGTAACTGTTGAGCTGCACCCTAAAAGCCAAAATAAAAATGTTAATAACTAATACAAAGAAATGGTTATTTTAAATAATTATTTCAATGTATGTGTGTATATATATGTATAATATAATTTTTTAATAACGTATCTTAAGAATATAAAAGATAAAATGAAAGAAAAAAGAAAAAATTTTAATTTTTGTAATTAATTTCCATTTATTAATCATTTATTATTAAAAACACATTGTTTTAAAATATTTTTTTGTAAAATAGTTTTTAAATTTACGTAAATTTTTTGCGAAGCTTAATATTTGTTTATTTTTATTATACACCAGAAGATCAATTCTGATATTACATAATTTAATAAAATGATAAAAGTAAGCAAATTTACTAGAATATTTATTTCTAGTCAATATTTAATAAATTCTGCACTTCTGCAATTTTTATCCAAGTTATGTGATACAAAATCGACTCTCAGAATGAAATAAGACAAATTTGGAATTTTTATTTAATTTTATTAATTAATTAACAAAAAAGTGAGTTTTTACAAAAGAAGGATGCTTACCGAAATGGCAGCGCCAAGGAATCTGCCTATGGCTCTAGTTGCGGTAACCAGCCCACTACCTGCCGAAGAGCCACTTCCTCCGAAGAGAGGAGGCGGGTACGTGGAACTTGGAGCCCATGTCGTGGTCTGTACTGGTGGTGTTGGTGGTGGTCTTGGTCTTGCAGTTGGTCTCGGTGTTACTACTTGCCTTGCCGTACTAACTGGTCTACTAGTGGTTGAAGTTGTCAAAGTTTCTTCTGGGGAAAGTAGACCTAGACTCTGATCAAAAGAATATCAATTTGTTAATAAATTATATAAACGCAAAATTTTTGAAAATATACTACAGAAGAAATAGTATTTTTAGCTCAAAAAGATCTTTGAAAGTTTTGAAAAAAAACGTTTTTTGATTTTTTCCTTGCCATACTTTCCCAGATTTTTTACTCTTAACATAATATCACTTTTATTGTTTTCTATGTCAATAGTTAAAATTTTTTTTTACATTTAAGAGCTCTAATAAATAATTCTTCAATAAAGCTGTCATTATCACAATCGTATTTTTTAGAAAATTGGATTTTTCCTTCAATTTTATTTTTCTCGAAAATTAAAAACACTAGAAAAAAAATTATTACTCTGATAAAAAAATACTAATATTTTAAATCGTATTAGAAACGCAGAATTTCAGAGAATATGTTACGGCATGAATAGTGTACTCACGGATAATTGTAACCGTTCCCTAATATTCGTGGCTGGTGTCGTGGGTTCTATGCCTTGCTGCTTTAAGAGTAGAGCCAACAAAGCCGCAGGATTCACTTCAGTGGATGATGGTGTGGTAGTAGATATGATAGCCTGATTACTTAAAATCGCTCTCAAGAAGGCTTCATCATCCTCACTTAATTGCGCCTTACTCGTCGTAGAAGTACTCGGTTTCGTTTCTAATATAAAATATTTATTGCAAGTCAATAAAAATGAATAATTCTAAAAGTAAAAATCAACAATTTAGAAAAATATAGGAATTGATCTTAAGTTTTTTAAATAATTTTCTTACTTTTAATCTTTTTTCAATACATAATTTTAGATTTAAGATCAATTTATTTTCAAGATCAATTTATTTTAACAAACTGTAGAATTGATTATTATTTTGCATTGAAATTTCGCTTTATTTTTACAGTCAAAGATATTTACAATTTATTTTAATAATTTCATAAAAAAAAGATACTTCTAGGCAATCTGATTAACGAAATATCATTTTGTATTGTTTCAATTTTCAATTAAATAAATTTGACTGTAATTAAGCTTATATTTTACTAATGGCAAATTCGGTTGCATGCACCAGTGCGCCCTCGTTTCGTGTAGTTTAGTTTTTCCCATTTTGAATACAAGCCAACAGAATACGAAACACTAAACGAGGGTGCACTAGTGCGCACTGGTGCACCCAACCGAATTCGCCATGAGATCTCGTTGGGAAAAAAAGATCAAAGGTAAAAAACGACTTACCCGTTTGTACGGCTCGCAAGAGCGCAGCCAGGAATTTTGCATCATCGTCGGGTGAATACGTGGACGTGGAGGCGTCGTTCAATCTAGGATTCGGATTATTTAAAAGTGTGGTTGAAATGGTGCTTGGGGTCGATGCGGAAATGATACTGTCCGTGAGCGATGTACTCGAGGCCACGTGGATGTCCGAGATGTCCACGCTTCTTGGTGTTGTTGGCGATTTGATCGCGGGCAATATGTAATTCGCAAGCGTCGATCTGACAATCTGTGCCGGTGTCTGAGTGATCGCGGCAGGCTTTTGAGTAGTTGCCCTGACCACAGGTTTTTGCCTCGTTTTCGCACTGCTCGCCGTAGTGGTAGCTTCGAAAATGTTGCCGAGTAACGTTCGCCACAGACTCTGACCAAATCCTACGGTCGCCCGAGGGGTGGTGACTTTGGGTCTTGCAGTCGTTTTCGGCTTGGCGGTGATAACGACTGGTGCCCTAGTTGTCGACGCGGTACTAGCTTGTGTTGTTTCAGTATACCTCTTCGTAGGTGACGTGCTGCTGATAAGGGTTGACGGTGACGTAAGTGGTAGTAAGTCGATTACTATCGGCTCGGAGGGAAATCCGGGTGACGGACGATCCTTGATCGCGTTCACATTCGTATTCAAACTCGCGGTTTGAATTGCTTTCGGCGCTCGCGTTGGTCCAGGATTAGCAAGTGCAAGCGACAAAATCTAGAAAAGATGAAACAATATCAAACCGATATTAAATAATATTAAATTATATAAAACATTTAATTATTTTTATTTAATTATTGTACTAATATTATATTAAATTACTAAAAATTAAATAATTTTGTTTATTTTATTTATTAATTTTCGGATTAAGATAATAAATGTGTTTACGGGAAATATATTAATTTTTTTTCCTTTTCTATTTATATGTCTTAGAAATGTTTTTGTTTATTTTGCTCACCCTGTTTGCTAATACTTGCTCCACTTCAGTTAGCGTTTTCGGCGTGGTGGACTTAACATTGTTGTTGTTTTGTAACTGTGAAAGATAAGAAGATTCTTTGTTATATTTATAACTTGTTAACATATATAGCTTATTACATAACATACAATCAAATATTTTTTTATGTTTCTCAGTATTTAGAGGAAGAAATAACATTAAAAAATTGTTAATATAAATTACAAATAAAATTTACCAATGAATTTAGGAAAGCCAAATCTCCGAACGAGGTACCAAAAGGATTCTCCATCGTATTTGTTTGTAATCTGCTTAATATGTTGCTTGCAGATACTGTCGATCGAATTGTTCCTAAACCTGTTATTATATATACAGCGTAAGTATTTGTAGGAAAAGCAAATCAAATGGAATAGTTATAAGTGTACACAAAAAAATATTAAGTTAAAATTGATATAATCTATTTTACAATTATTGTTTTGTATACAAAAAAGAATTCGTATTCTCACTTACATATGAAACAATGATAATCTTGCTTATATATAATAATTTAATCTTTTTTGAAGACTTTGATATAATTTTAAATTAAAACAAACAAATATATATTAAATATTATAATAATTATTTAAAGAGAATACACACACACATAATTATTTTCATAATAATAATATTTAAAATTCTAATTCTTGGTTAAAAAATATTATTGTCTATTTGATATTTTTTGTCCTCTTAACTCATGAAAATTATTATTAAATAATAAGAATACATTTTTCTTGAAAACTATACAAAATTTCTTCTTCATGTAAGTAAATTATGTCTGTATTTAACGCGCTGTATAATTTTATTTTAATTTAAAATTTTTTAAATAAAAATATTTTTTAAACAAAAATGTGTTCTTTTTCTGTGTAGTACCTGTTGTGCGACTCGTCGTAGTCGTTGCGGGGGTTGTTGTTGAAGTAGTAGTAGTTGTGGTAGTTGTCGTGGTGGTAGTAGTAGTAGTAGCGGCAGTAGTAGTCGACGCTGTGGTTGTTGGTGCCGGCGTAGTAGTAGTACTAGTAGTTGCAGTAGTAGTACTAGGAGTGGTACTGGCAGTAGGAGTAGGAGTGGTACTGACAGTAGTAGTAGGAGTAGTGGTACTAGCAGTAGTAGGAGTAGTGGTACTAGCAGCAACAGCAGCAGCAGCAGCAGCAGTAGTAGTAGTAGTAGTAGTAGGTGTGGTATTAGCGGTAGTTGTAGTAGTTGTTGAAGTTGCACTGCTCATAACTGGTGTGAAGACTTCTACTAAGGAATTTACGGGACGCGACATAATCGACGCATTGCTTTCGGTCGGCTCGTCCTATAAATAATAACAAAAATTCGTAAATAAACAATATATGAAACAAAAAGAAATAAATAAAGAAGTGTAGCAAATGTTTAAACGTTATTTACCGTATTATCTTAAATTTTTTAAACAAACATAACAATTAAAAAAAATTATTGCTTAATAATAGTATGTCTAATGAACATTTAATTATGTATGTAACAGTATATTATACTTAATTATAAATTAATTTGTCTTGAATATTTTAAATATAATTTGCTATTTATTACGCACTAGTTGATTTGATGCCACAGATGCTGTTTGTACAGGTGAACTGGTGGTGATACCGAATATCTGATCAAGAGGATCTCTCCAAGGAAAACCAGGAGGTGCTGTTATTACACCACCACCCGACTGATTGTTCAGCAAATTTTCAAAGGACAGGTTTGATGCCGTGGATGAAGCCGTACCTTCGTTCACAGAGGTCTAATAATGAATTTCAATAGTAAATTAGTAATTTTCTTTTACAGACTTTTTAATATTTCTATATGTATTAACTATCTGCAGTAACTATTTAATTTATATATTTTTCGCAATATTTGTTAATTTAATAAGTTATTAAAATGTACGTTTTATGATATCTTTAGCAATAAATTACATTTGTTTTGCATAAAACAGAATTTTCCGCAAACTCATATCTTGTTACTATAAGAAATAAGGGAAGCGTGAAGGATTTTTTAATTTCTAAATCGTTAGCAAACAGAAGCAAGAAAATTTATTAGTAAAAAAAAATTTATTATTAAGAGTTGTCAATTATCATTCAGTTACTTACAGCCACTGAATTTATTCTTACATCAACGACTTTTGGAATGATATCTGGTGCACCATCAATCTGATAATTAATAAATTTATCCTGAAATATTTATGATTGCTTTCAAGTGTTTTCTTTTTAGTAACGCTTAATCACATAATATGGTTTTTCTTATTACCTGCCCGATATATACAGAACCGCGTTGATCAGACGTCACTTTTGTCCGAGAACCTTCATTTCTTTCGTGATCTTGGAAGATAGAAGGGCCAATTGATCCTTGTACTTGACCACTACTTGGCGTTTGCAGATTATTGAACGGTGCATTCGGCAGCGTACCCATTTGGGTATTTAATAAAATATTGCTCTGAAATATTGACGTACCGTATTTAATAACTTGAAAAAGAAAAGATTTTAATAGTAAATAGAGATAGAGTTCATAAACTTGCAATATTTTTCAAATATTGCGAAGAGAAACGAGATTGGTACGATTGTGTCATTTTTTATCAAATAACTCAAAATTTGTGTATGCCCTTTAATACTTTTAAATAAATTTTTTTTACCTTAAATTCTTTAATTAAAAAAAATTTTTTTCTGAATCTGTTTACATAAATTTATGACAATATAACAAAGATTTACAATATTTTTTATGATTTTTATGCCAAAATATTTTAAATAAAATTTTTAATATGACCGGACTAACAACACGCCATAATAAATCTTGTAATAATAAGTGTCATCTACACAGTTAATTTTAATGAAAAATATAAAAATAACATTAAACAGTTTAAATAAAAAGAATTTTAAGAATATAAGCAATTTTTTTCAACCTTTGTATAACACATGTCGTGCGTATTACACAAAAGAATTTGTAACAATAAATTTTTATAAAATAGTTTTCATATATTATAAAATATATCAAATATTTAATACAAGTGAAAAACATGATCAAATTGCACAAAAGATACAGTGCGTAAAAAAACCAAAAGTGCAAATAGGCAAACAAAGTGCTACATATAAATCTGTCACACTATTTACAAATTTACAATACTTGTGTACAGCCGTTGTAGCATTCAATATTTTTGACCTGGAAAAAAGTATTAAATTGCATTAAATTTAATTAAAATTACACCAAAAATGTAAAGCATGTATATATTACGTATGTATATTATAATGAAAAGTAAGTCTGCTAGAAAAGAAGCTATAAAGATACAAATTACAAAGTTATATCAAGAAACTGAATTGTTAATCTATCAATTACATAATTATCCAGCGAGAGAAAGAAAGCGTGTTATGAAACTTTGCTATATTTTATGCTCAATAGAAACAAAAAGAATTAGAAATGTTGGCTATTACATGTATATCCGCATTTTGCGCTAAGCATGATTATCTGTTGCTGGATTGATGTTATATTTAAATGTAATTTTTATTCTAGATTGCAACTCACATAGTTAGACATTTATGAATAGACATTTATATTCTACAATATGATGTGTACTAGAATAATGAGTTTTTAAAAAAGCTCTGATGAGAAATATACAATTTTTTAAAAATTTTATAAATAAGAATTATAAATAAAATGCAGATAGTTATTCAAATAAAGTTCTGATCTCTATTAACATTAAATCATTTTTCAAGTTACTTTCGCGTAGCAACAATTTCTAGATATCTAAGGAGTCAGGAAACAACTCGTTTCTCAATAAATTTGATTCTTAATTGATCTTCAAATCAATCGAACGAATCAAATGCGCGTATAAAGTATGATTTTGATGAAGATAGAAATACCATTTTGTTTGTGCTCGGGACGCTAGCAGGGGGACCAAGTGGTCCCGCGAAATTGGGGCCTCCAGGAGTAACGCCGATCGCATTACCAATAAGTCCAAAATCAAGGGGTCCGGGGCTCTGGGCACCTCCCGTCAGCTCGTCCAAAGGTCTACCATTACCATAATATAGCGGGGCTTGATATTGGTTGTTATAAACGACCGCTGGGTTAGCCGGTTGGTTATAATAATATGGCCTGGGAACTGGTCGGTTAGTAGTAGTGGTAGTTCTAAGTGTGAACACAACCTCGACCGGGTTCCTGGGTGAATCCGGTATTATCGTCCCGTTGGGGTATTTCCGGACTAATCTGCCGTCCGGATAGATGCCGAATATCACGTACGGGCTGTTCACATTTCTGCCATCAATCAGATTGTCCTCTGGTCTCTTCCGCACAATGGTTTTGTTGGGATAAATGCCATAAATCAAGTAGTCGCGAACGGGCGCTTTGGAAGAGCTGAGTTTTGGGGCCGCCGTCACCTGACTGCCGCCGAAACGTCCTAAGTAAGGCGTTCCCGTGTTTAAAGCGCCAAGAGGTGATAATGATGGAGACGGTAATATTCGATTTAGCACAGTGATTTGTGCGGTAGTCGTAGATGTAGTTGTTGCGGGTGTGGTCGACATGTTTGCGGGTGATGCGGCACTGGTCGTCGTTGTCATTGCCTCCCCATTTATCCTCGTGTTCAGATCATCGACTTCGGTCGCAGCGACCGTTGTGGCTTGCGTAGACGATGTATCAGTCGTTGTCTCAGTCGAGACAAGATTCTCGTTTATGTCGACAGTCGTGGTCATTTCGGACGTCGGTTCGACAGTGGTAGTGAGTTCGGATCGCGACGAAGCTTCTGTTGATGTCGTTCGCAAGGTCGTTGTCGTCGTGGTAGTCGTTGTCGTCATGGTCGCTACCGTTGATTCGGACGCTGATGAGGACGGGAGGGTTGTCGCGTTAGTGGAGGATACGGGGGACGTGGTGGAATCATTTGAAGATGCTGTGATGGACGTAGGAACGGTGGTGGTGGTAGTGATGATGGTTTCGGTCGTTTGCTCGGGTTGGATGATTCTTGAACCAGCCGTCCCTTGGGCGGTTGTTGATGTAAATCCTGTATCCTGTAAACGGGTAATAAGATTTGGCATCTCGCTTACGAGATCAATTAGCGTTTGAGGGGTGTTTGTTGTTATGTCGTTGGTTTGATTAGTAGTGGTAATGTCGGTAAAGTTTACTATGTTACGAATTGATTCCGTGATGGGAGATTCTGTAGTAAATGATTGAGTATCGTTTGTATCGGATACCGTTGGAAGTGTTGTAACGATATCCGATGTATTTATTACAAGGGATTGGTCGTTTGTCACCTGCAAGTCAGATGCAGGAACTTTGGTGGTGGGTTCTGGTATCTGATTAGTGGTTCGATTTACGGCGTTCGTTTGTACAACGTTTATTTCCGTTATCATTACACTCGTGGTTAATTCTGTTACCGTTTCCATGTCCGATGTCGTGAACTTATTTACATCGGACAACATTCCCTCCGTATTCGCGATAACAGAACTCGTTAAGGGATTATTGGTAGTAGGGTCCGTTGCGAATCCCGTTAACCGATTCGACAACTCGTTATTTAAAACGGTCGTAGTTTGTTGTTCGGTATTATTATTGGATGATTTAATTGGATTAGACAATTGTAAGTCAGGCGTATTAGTAGTTAGTTCCGAACTCATGCTGACCGTAACCATAGTCATGTTTGGTGTTTCGATCTTTATCTGCGAAAGGGACATGGAGGTAACATCACCTACATCGACTGGGTTTTCGACATCGGCGGGTCGCGTGTTTGATTCCACTAAAATTTTCGATCCTACAACAGGGGCGCGGGTGGAGTTATCTTCTCTTTCGCTTCCAGGTAAATCAACAGACATTGTGACATCTACATATTCGGTAGTATTTGCTAAGAATTTCAAAAGTTCGGAAGGTGTAATGGTGGCTTCCGTGCCGTTCAAGATCAACACGGAACGATTTTCATTGTCGTTTCCTACCATGCCATCAATCTGAGTCAATTGCCGCGTGTCGTTCATTCCTTCCGTGAAGAGAGTCTTAGCGATAGTCATTAGCTCAGTGAGCAATGTATCGTTGGATGACTGGGAATCGTTTTCCATAATAGAATCGACGAGTCGCGGAACTGGTATCGGCGTGGTAATGGGAATTTCTTCGTCTGCCGTCGTTGTCAATTCAGGATCAGATGTCGCGTTACGCTCATTGCCTATGGTACTCGATAATGTCTGTCCTGTTGTTGTACTTGAGTCCAGTGTATTCCGTGCGTTTGTCTCTTGGCCGTTAGGCTGAGAGGCAGTGTCCAAACCTACTGTGTTTCGAGTAATTACTTCTGGTCCATTCGTCGTCGTAGTCGGTACCAACTCTACATCTGGTGGTATCGTCGATGTTTCTCGCACAGTAGTCTCTTCCGGGCTTCCTGCGTTTGTCGACGAATCCGGTATCGTGTTGGACATCTCAGGAAAAACGGTTGTCGTTACGGTAGGTTTCTGAGTTGGTGTTCTAACCGTGGAAAAACCTTTATGCGACAAACGCGATAGAATGTCTTGCGCGTAGTCGATCAGTCGCGGGTACGTAGTCGTGAAGATGGGTGCTACCGTCGCACGGATCTCAATTATGTCGTTTGAAATTTCTTCTGTGGTGGTCGGTTCGGCGGTACTCGTGATTTCCATTGTCATTTGTGACGGAATCGTCACGTCGGACTGCTGTACGGTGTTCGTTTCTATATCTTCGATTGGTTCCGTTGTCCGAAGCGTCGTTTTCTCAGGCTGTTGCATGGTATTTGCCTCAATATTCTCCGACGACTTGTCGTTTATCGCGGACACAGTCGTCGCTTCCGGTGTTACGGTGACGCTCTCGGTAATCGGCGTCGGTGTTGTATCCAGAATGTCACTCGCCGCTTGCAAATTCTGAGAACCGGATATATTAATGTTCACCCTTTCGGTAATGGGTAGCGATGTGGCTATCTCCGTGCTCGTGTCCACCGATTCAGTAGATCGAACGTCATCATCGAGAACGTTCGATTCCGTGGAGGACAATGCTGCCAGAGTCACATCGGCGACACTGGTCGATGTGGTTTGGGTACTGGGAAAAGTACCCGAGACATTCGCATCGGACGGCGGTGTTATCGTGTTAACGGGGACAGTAGTTCCGGGTGATTCAGAAATGGAGGTTTGAGTCATTTCTCCTTCGTTCACGTCCGAATTTGCGGGGGTTCGTACTGTTGTCGTGACGGTTTCCGGACCACCATCAGTACTATTCTCTGCACTTAATCTCGAAACGAGCGAATTGTCTGCCGACTGAACGACGGTAGTAGTGTCTACAATAGTAGTATCTGGGGAGAATGTAGTAGTAGTAGTAGTCGCGGTGATTGATGCGTTGGTGTCATTATTGTTAGCAATGTCGTTACCGGCGCCGTTAGATACAGTAGCGTTAGGCTCTACCTTCGTTACCACGCCAGTTAGTTTTTGCCGCTGTGACACGTCATCCACGCCCAGATTCTCGTTTCTTATGCTAGCCGACTCTAATGCCTGATAAAAAGTGACGAATCTGGGCTCGCCGGGGCTGTTGATGGCAATGGGCGGTGCCGAACCGGAATTCTGCAATCAGAAATTCGGTGCGTGCGAGTGCTGTACACACTTTGGTGCAATTACGGTGTGATAAAGTAAGTCAGGTTTCAAACACGATCAGTTAAACGGGTATGGCTTTTTATAATGCGCGTAATCTACATGTCGAGGATGACGTTTCAACCCTTAAACGCGTCGAGCCTTTTGGCGTGAGCTCAGTTAAAATAAAAACAAATGCAAATCCAAATGCAACATTAAACAATAAGGGCAGTTTGCGCATTTAAGAGTTAATACGTTTTAGTTGTTCTATTTACAAATGTGCACTCAAATAAATACAACGATGACGTAAATATTAGCAATTAGCGTGTTATTTTGTAAAAAAAATTATGTTTCGACACAATTACATACAATTGCATAAATAGACGTTGTATGAGAGAACATGTGAGCATACACCATCTTTAGGTACATGTACAAACTATTGCGAGAGGAAGTAGAATTGTCGCCGAACGTAAAGGCTTGATGTAACAGCCGTCATTTAGAACTTGTTCTTAAGATTAAAGATAAAGACGGTAGAGAGAAACTAGTTTCCTTCTCGTCTCCGATATCTTTTTCTATTCTTCGGGACATTACCGGCTCTTACCTTGCGTCTACAGAGGCCACTATCGACGTACTTTCGCTATTACATTATTACGGAAGTATTGCATTAACAATTTCTCGCACGATTGCCCGATGGAAGCTTCGAAAAACGGCAAACGTTCACGGCACGTGCGAAGTACGAGAGAACTTACTCGCGTCGCGCAAACGTTGTTACGCGAAACTAATTTAATTCTGATACAATTGCTTAAATATTTTAAAATATACTTTATAAGAGAAATTTATAGAAAAAAGATGTTAAAATTATTGTAAAATGGATCAGTGAATAAGATCAAGGAATAAGAAAATGAGGCACATTGATTGCGAAGGATGCGTGATGGCGACATATTCTTCCTCCATTTATATTTTATATCTTTTAATTCCTTATTTAATCGTGTAATACAGAAAGAGAGAGAGAGAGAGAGAGAGAGAGAGAGAGAGAGAGAGAGAGAGAGAGAGAGAGAGAGAGAGATAACGGATGTATAGAATGCTCATTATAAACTATCTATTATGCACGAATGTGTACTTTCACTTCTCGCTGTCCAAGAGCGATATTTTCTTAATGAGATCAAACATGCGAAATGTCTATAGAATCAAGATAGATTGATAGATCTGTACTCGATGTCTCTTGAAGATACTTGAAGATAAAATATCAAATAACGGATAAAGATGCGATGTGACAGATAAATGATAAATGCTAAAACATATAGTGAAACGAGTATCTGTGGATTTATTGTAAACACGTTGACAATTTCTGTGATTTAATAAGGTACAAGAATTTATTTACATTATCAGAAATTGAAATTGGAACAACTCAAGAACCACAGAGGTCTATACACTTTCAAGTCATACTTTAAAATTGAAACGATGTTCTTAAGATTTTATTAAAAGCTTTATAAAGATAATGAAAGTTATTGTACTTCTATAATTATATTCATACGATTAATTTAATTATGTATTTATTATGAAATTACATCTATATAAAATATGGCATTTTTTGATCGCAAATGATTCTTGTGGTTGTTGCAGTTACTCTACTAGTCAATAAATAATTTTATTTTTCGCATTGTACACACATTCATAACGGTTGCTCAAAACGTCTCAATATTGCTCTTTTAATTCATTTATAATTTTGCTTGTAAATATATAATTATAAGTAAAATAAAATTAAACTATAAATTAATATCTACTGTTTTATTTTCCCTATATATATATATATATATATATATATATATATATATATATATATATATATTAGTATTAAAACTATATATATAGTATTTAAAAAAATTATACTTTTTTAATACTATATATACGTATGTGCAGGTTTTTACTGTAATTTTTTTAACTCTAGCATGGCTAAATAAGGGCAAACAATTGCTAATCACGTGTTATGCTAAAAATTGTATACATTTATTATAAAAAAATATATAGTTGTATGACAACATATTGTATGATACAATAATTGCACATATAAGTGTATGATATGTGAGTGCTATGAGATAACGTGACATGACCGATGACCGTGTATTAATTTTCCTCGAAGTTAATAAGTCATCTTATTATTTTTTTTTTCGAGGTGGATCCTTCTCCTAAGTGTTAGAGAGCGTAACATTTAATGATCTTTATCGACCTTAATCCCAGTAGAACGTTTGTGCAATGATTATGCTTGTGCTGACGTGCTCTTTCAAAGCAAGAGAAATGTGCTCTTTTTAGAATGTCGATATTCACAGATGAACATAGACTGTATCAATCGGAGCTATTGTTAATACAATTTGAAAAAATGCAAGTCTGTAACTCGTACGACAGTCGTTATACTTCGGCTATGAGCTAAAAAAAGTAAAGTTGAAAAAGGCGTGTATAACGAATTATCGGTTTCTTATTGCGATCAGAGGATGGTCAGAGATTAACGCAGGTTGTTTGCGTCGATATGATTAAGTACAAGATCGCTCGATGGGGTGGAGACGATAGAGCCAGTCCACGATGGCGGCGCAACTGCTTCGGAATCCTCTGGTACCTTCGTAGGGAATACCTTTTAAGCACAGAAAATTACCTCACGTAACTTCTCCTGAAGGGAACCATTTACGCGCGTTCGGCTTGCATATCGCCTTACCTGGATTTTTTTGTCACGAATTCTTAATACAAATTATTAGAACTTATTTTTAAGCTAACTATGAAAAGTATGCTTCATATACAATGGAGTGGTGAGCACACAATTGTATACATTTATGCATATTATATACGTAAAAGGCATATGAAATGCGGCCATTTTATCTTATAATAATAATAATAATAACAACAATAATAATAATACTAAATCAGATATAACATTCAGTCGTACGTAAAGTATATATTACAACTACTGTAACTGTAAATCTACGACATCGTTATTACGGCTTCTAAAAATAAAAGCTTTTTTTCCACAAATATATAAAAATTACGCGAGATATTTATGATAAACATATATTTATCGTAAAATCACGTATCAAAGTGAGAAGAATGTCATGTCAACGCGAATTGTTGCTATTAAAGTGTCAAATTAAAATTAGCAAGTTTATGAATCGTCTATTCGATTGAGTACACAGCATGTAATTAAAAGATGATTATACAAAAGGCTCATTTATCCTCGATGAGAGGGCCTTTATAAAATTCTCTCCAAATCCTTAAAAGTCTTACCTCTATCGGTGTTGAGGCTGTAGTCGACGACGTTGTAATCGATGGTACTACACCGGACGGTTTTCTTACGAACAATTCTGCTCCTTTATATCTTGCACTGAATCTTGGCGGAGAACCATTAGGTGTTATCCTGGGAGCTGAATTCTGTGTTTAGGAAAAAATTATATACTTCTACAAATCTTTTCCTGAAATATAAAAGCTATAATCTACAAAAACAATCTCATAAAAAGAGCTATTTATCATTAAAAAAATAATTTGTTCGTTTATGTAAAAACTAAAATGCACCATTTTTGCACCCATAATATTTGTAAATAAATTAATCATAATGATTGTTGAAATACTTCAGATATAAATAAATATTTACATCACAATAGTATGATAAATTATTTCAATAAAATTTTTTAAACTAATTTACATTAATGTAGGATATTTTGAGAATATTATGATTAATCTTTTGCAGACCAACTGAATTGTTTGCGAGCCAGGCAATTTTCCAATTTTGCTAATTCTGAATCTCAAATTCGGGCACAGAAACAAAGAAAGTAAAAAAAAAAAATTTTTAACTAAATTGAAATTATTTCAATAAAACTTTTTAATTGTATTATATTAAAATAATGTAGAATAATTAATTAATCTGCGAAGCAACTTGTTTTCCTCTGTTTAATCAATTGTCACTGCTATAAAAAGACTGTAATTTTTTAAAGATTTTTAAGTCCTAAAAAAACTAAAAAAATTCTAATATATTTTTTAAATATTAATAATCGGATGTCTTTTTTTTACTTTTTTGTACATGTCCGAATTTGAGTACTTTTTTGTATATGTAGAATTGGTAAAATGGAAGAATTTGGATCTTAAACAACTTAGTTGATCTACGAAGAATTAATGATAATAAAATATTCCCAAAATATACGCAAGACATTTCTACTTAAATATATCATAGGTATACCAAGTGCTGTAAAACTGTCATTCTTTCAATTATCCAGATATTATAAACTACAAAAGACTCACGTGTTAATTTAACTTTGTCGGGTAGAAAATAAAATAATTTTCCAAAACCCATTTAATCACTCACCGCGGTATTCACGTTGGAGTAAGATCCAGAAAAGATCGGGGTCCTGTTACCCAAGTCGCTCAAGAGCGGTGCCACGGTGCTCCGTAGTTGCTCTAGCAGCGTGGTGGTGTTCGCGTTGAGATACGTGCTCCTAGTGGGGTTGAAGATATTGGAGTTACCGCTGTCACCGTTGCTGCTGCCGGCGATACCGGTAGCGCGCTGGGTGGTGTCGTTCGAGGTGTCGATCCTCACGCTGACGAGTGGCTCGGAGGGTGAGCTCGGACGAGCGGCAGTGCTCGGCGTGACGAGCTGAGCTTGATATTTGGTCGGCTTCGGGGTGATGGTAACGCCGGTCGCGGCGGTTGTTTGCTCGACGGCGGTCGTCGCCGTCGGCTGTTGGACCGTCGCCACCTGCCTCGTCGGCGACGCCTCGGAGTGCCTCCTGTACGTCGACGTACGCGGACGGAATTCCCGTCGCTTCGTCTGCGTAGGCGCCGCGTCCGTGGTGGTTGTCTTGGGCACGACGTTGTACGGCGTGAAGACACCGGACTTCTTTCGGATGTATCTGCTGGTGGGCCCGACGGTCCTCGACGTCACCATGGAAACCGCCACCTTGTCCGGTTGCTGCTGCGGCTTCGTGTAACGAGGTCGGACGCTGCTCCTACCGGCGTCGCTCGGGATTGCCGTTGTCTCCTTGCCGTTCGACAAGTTGAACTCCTTCGCGTCGGGAATATAAACGGGATACAGCTTTTCTGAACTCGGCATGGTGACGGTCGGTGGTAGCGTTACTTCTTGAGGGAACTCCGTGAGATGAATCGTTATTTCGGATGTTTTATTGAACTTTAGCGGTTCGACGGTCGTAATGATACTGTTTTCCTCTACAGCATCCACCGTCGCCGCTTCCTCCCGCAACGCCGTGGTCGGATATCGGACTTTCGTCGTGTCGACAGTCGTGGCGGCCGTTTCTTCCGCGGGAACCACGGTGCCGCGATGCGAAACCGTAATTCGACGTGGTACAGCATTGAACTCGATAACACTTCTCGTCGACGTTTCCTCGACGGGCGGCGAAGGAACTCCTTGAGAGGCCACTCGATCCTTCTTGTTCGTGGCGGTGGCCGATCCAAGTGGAGATTCGGCGTTTCTATCTTTCGTTACTTTTCTGGTCTCCAGGAGCTTCCACCTGCCTCTCACGATCGATTTTCCTTTAAGTGCACTCGCGACCGTCGAACTTCCGTGCGTGGCACGAGCACCGATGAGTTTGCCGGTTGTTTTCGTCGTTTTCTCTATGTTCCTGCTCTCGCTGACCGTCGAGGCTTCTGTTGCTTTCGATTTGTCGGAATAAGCGGTCGTCGTTACGTCAAAATCGTTCTCGTCAACGTTCAATTCGGGTTTGATTAATCTTCTGGCCAACTCCAGTTTCATCTTAGATCTTTCGGAGAATAGAATCGCCAAGCTTGGTTTCGTGGCCTGAAAAGGTCGTTCAAAGAGCTCCATTTTAAGTGCGCGACGAAAAGTGCGCCAAGCGTTTCGTAAGCAACGGAAAGCTCGGAAGTAGATTCTGTGTTAGTACGGCGTGTCCCGTACAAGGCGTTTGTCTTCCTCGACTCGAAGCGACGTTCTCAAGACCGTTCGCGAAAACTCATTCGTGGAAACGTAAACACTATTTTCTTTGTTTATACAATAACAGAAAAGGCTAATCGTATCTATCGTCTAAGGAGCGCTACACCCTTTACTTTTTAAAGGAGGAATAGAAGCCTGATGAACTGATGAAAGAAGACGGTCCACCCAACCAGCTGGCTAACGACATACACGAACCAAGAGTTCGTTGGCGCGGACTGAAAGTTTAATCGTTTTCGTCAAATCACGACCTAAATAAGAATACTTTACTCTACAATAATGCAAGATAATATGATGTGTGGTTAGCAAAACCGTGTACAAAAATTAGTGTGTTTACTTAAATTTTGTAAAAAAATTTCTTGAGAACTCCTGGATTTTTCAGACATTTTATTAAAAATTACAGAGTTTAGATTAGAGAATTTTTAAGATGCAGATTTAAAATAAATATATTCTTAATTATATAATCACCAAAGGCCAGTTAAGTTTTAAATAATAAAATTTTTTTAAAAGTACAAGAAAAAATAAAATAAAAATAATAATTAAATACTAAAAAATAATATAAAATAATAATATAAATAGTGCACATAAGCTGCGTCCTGATATTGATGACAGTATTGAAAATTTATAGTTTCTGTTACGTACGCTATAGATTTTACTGGCAGTAATATTAAAACGCTGCCATAATAATCTGTTTATAATACATTTCATCAAATAGTCAATTTAAAATAATATATTGTCTTTTATAACCGTTAATTTTTTAATAGAAATTCTCGAATCATAATGTAGATATGTGTATTATATTTATTGCTAATTGCATTATCAATAACAAATAATCAAAGAAACAATTTTGGGAAAAAAAGGGAAATAAAAGTTAAATTTAAAAGTACAATTCCAAAAATTCTCCTAAATATTAATAAAAATTTACAGTTTTCATAGTTTTAAGAGCTAAAAAATTAATTTTCTTAAAAAATTCCAGATTTTCTCAATTTTTTCGATACATTTTAAAAATATATATAATACATTTAGAAAAATAAAAAATAAAAATATACATTAAGTGCATAACATTTAGCTAATCATTGGATACTATTGCTATCAATTGTAAAGCATATTTTTGCATAATATATATAATTTTTTTAAAAACTTTCTACATATTCTTTCTATATAATCTTATTTGCAAATCTACTCTATATACAATATTTACAAATAAATGTTTTTACGTTTACATTAATTTACATTTATAGCATATAATTCAGGAAAAAAAATATTTTTATAAAAATATTTTGTATTACGATATATAATCGATACCTGTTATTTATGAGCAAGCAATTGTGCTGTCTCATTTATCTTTAATTGGATTCATCTCTGAAGTTTCTAATAAACAATTACACGTCGCAATTATGTATTATTTCTTGAACAATTACTTGTGCTTTTGACGAATATAATGAAAAATACACAATCTACGGAACGCAATTATTAAATTGCCTTTTATTTCCTTTTTCTACTACGTATGTCAGTCTTTGTACTTCTTTTTGCTGGATAGCGAAGTAGAATATTCTTATAAAAAGCTGTGAATACAAAAGATATTTAAAATATATGCCGTGACACATTTACACAATTTTATTAATATTGCTAAGGTATTACACGATGTTGCTTTTTCATTCCATGAAAAGTAGCTGAAAATGACAGATCTACTTAGCACTCCAGTTGGCAAACCTAATGATAAACTTCCGCGGTATATCGAAAAGCGCATCAAATCAAGATCAATTATCCATTTGAATAACAACGTGCCTATTACTTGATTTGCCTCAATGACCTACCTACAAGTGTACTTTCTCTCCTAGGCTAACTGACAACGTAAGAAGAAAGAGACAGGTTGATTATATCAAAACCAGTTTGCAAAATCACGAAACCTATTCATTCATTGCGCGTTGATAATAGATCGTCTATTCATCTCTCGTGGCCCGGTTTCATTAAGGGTGCTTGAAAGTAAAAGTAGGATCGCGATCGAAAAGATTTTAATGAAAGATTTAAGGCTGTTTTACGACCCTTTTTGCAATTGATATATCTTGAGAAAACTTCTCGTCGAGGATTCGCCACTCCTTGCGTCACGATACCAGTTCGTATCCAGTCTCGTTTGGATGTTCACTGTTGTAACCACGTTCTTAAAGCTTTTGCGAACGCATCATGAAAGCTTTCCGGCGAAAGCCTTGAAGAGTTTCTTCAAAATCGTAACTCTGTTTCGGTCACGTTTTACCATCACCGATCACCAAGTAAGCTTCGCTTCGACAGTCATAAAAATGTTAATAACGCATCATTTTCCAGTTCTGATTGGCTCTTAATGATACGTTTGATGTGAGTTCGCGTTTGTAGCAACCAATACACCATTCCTTATTTCGTAAATGATAATTCCAGTCAAGATTTGACTGGACCGATCGTAGTGATCTCGTGGTGAAAAATGGTCGCGTTCAACGTTCGACGATCGTGAGAAATGATATCTTTTTACAATGCGCTCTTTGATGAAAAAAAAAAATCAGATCTAAACCTTTTCTTTTAGAATTTTTTATTTAAAAACTGAAAACAAATGTGATAATATTAAGCATGATATTAAGCATATATATATATGAGATTGGTATCTTTCCCATGATTGGACATCTATTTGAATAATGTGAGGGAAACTCTGAGAATCTCTGAAGCGTGGATAATGGGAACGCATGGAAATGACAAAGCAAGATTTCTCAGTCGGTCCCGATTAGTGCGCAATCCCAAACAGCAATTAGAGTTCTGCCACTATAGTTCTTACTTGTCGCGTATCGGGGTCGAATATCGAAGTTAAGGGGTTCGTGGGAGGAGAGACGTGCAAGACTACGTTTGTTGCAAACGCATTTTCCACAGTTTCGTTTTTTTCAGATACATGCATCGTTTTCGTGCTGGATCGTGTATGCCGTCGGAATGTACGTTCCCTTGGATGTTCCTACGTAGGGCATTTTTTTTAACTTTATAGAGTTATGTATGTGTATAAGAGAATTGTACGCGTCAAGGGGAGGGGGCGAAGAAAGTCATCACCATATTAATTAATTTTAATTATATAATATCACTCCCACTACTGCGCTTATCCGATGTATAGATACACATGCTAACCGTTTAATAAAAATTCAAAAATTAGCTATTGCTTTATGCTAAAAATGCACCATTTTCAACATCCGCAGATTTAACTGCCTGCAAGTGGCTCAAGTTAAAAGAAATAGGATGCATATTAATCGTTAATATGTTAAAAGTTAAAATAAATTAATAATCATTAGTTAATTTAGCAAATATACCGAGACCTGAATGCCATCTTACCTGTAAGTTGGTTCTAGTTGTAGACTTTCCTTCGGTAGGTTTCGAATTAGAATTTTTCTGAAAGTATTCTTTGACTGAGTGCGCTTATTTTACTATTAATCTTTTCAACAATATTCTATTAATAAATATTCTAAAGATTTTTAAAAAGTTAAATTCGCAAATGGAATTACAAAATAGAATTGTAAAGTACTTGCAAAGAAAGACTTGAAATGAATGCAATATGTTTTGTATAATAACTTTAGTATATTAATTATAATAATTTTAAATAAAAATAATAATAACTAAAATAATGTAGCAAATAAATACATATGTCGCAGAAAAAATATATCTACCTGTTTACGTGTTACATATACTATGAATCTTTGATACATATCTCAAAACTTTAATTATCTAATCATTATTTAATCATTATTATTTTATTATGACAAATTAATTTAATTATTGTGTTTTTCTCGTTTTAATCAAGATTGAAAAGTTACGTTTTTATGTAACATTCTTTAACACTGAGAAGAGTAAATAATTACAAACATAATGGGAAGACAGGATAAATAAATTTAAACTCACCAACTGAGACAACCTAGCTCGGAATGCGGGAGGATAATTGTCGCTCTCGGGCTCTGTTCCCTTAGGTAGACCGAAGCTTTCAGATTTGTTGAACGTTTTGTTGCCCCTTGTTGTGCTCTTCGCCGCGAGGCCCGACACGGTATTGCTCTCGTCCTTCACTTTTGGCCTTTTCGTGCCTCTTCGTCCGGTTTTTGCGTTACTTAACGGCGTTTCGGTGCTCCTCGATGAATCATTGAGCAAGACGATCTCGTTGATTTGATCTCGATTAACTGACGTGGATGTGACTGTCAAAGAAGGGGTATCGTGATGGACGTGACTAGGTCGGCGTCTGAGAGTCCATCCAGGATTACCGGGTAATTGCGTTTCGCTCTTAGGCGTAGTGATCCGCGGATCTGCAACAATCGAGGACGATCTCTCGGTCGAGCTCTTTCGACCACGGAAACCTAGACCGTGATTGAAGAAATCTTCCTTCGGGGGTTTCTTCGCACGAGAACTTTCTCCTCTGTCTCTTCCCTTGTTGCGTGAAACTCGCTCGGTTGAAGAAGATATTCGCGCGGTTGTCGATGGCCTGGTCGTTGCAGAATTGAATGTCGTAATCTCTGCATCCTCCACAGAGGGAACGGTCGTAATTTCAGCGATCGTCTCTTTCGGAATGTAAGTAGTGGTGACATCTGGAAAAAAAAACGCGGTTGCCATTAAAATTTTAGTTAAATAATTGGAAAAAACTATTCTTCGTTGTCAATTATTAATTCTATATTTAAATTATAAAAACTTCTAATACATAATCAATTTGAATACTTCTTCAGAGATCTTAATATCAAATAATCGTTAACAGTGATTGAAACACTAATACTTTAGAAATGAGAGTAATGTCTCCTTGAGAGACAGTTTACTGTTTCCTTGAGACAGATTCTTAATTTATTCATGATATTAATGAACATTTCAGTATTGACATCTCTTAATTAACGACTGAACTGTAAATTACCGAGATTGCTGACGGCTACGCGTGACCGGCTTCTGGTCTGCGCCCGGACATCTTGTTCGTCTACCTTAGGTTCCGCAGCTTTCGATCTACCATCCTTGGACCTTCGCTTCCCCTCGGGCGTTCGTCTGTCGCTACGTCGTGTCTCCGTTCCTCTGTTTGCATTCGCCTCGAAATCGTTGTTGCCTGCATTTTTTTGTCTGCCATTACTTCTCGCTTCCACCGCAACCGCGTCTCTCGATTTGTGCGCGGAACGGCCCCTCGAATTAGCGTTGGATCTGTGTCGGGAATTGGAGGACCGTCCGTTCGTCTCCGCAGTCGCGTTGTTGCCGGATTTGGATGAACCTCGGCGAGAGGTACCAACGGAATTTGTGGTCTCAAAATTGGGATCTCTCACCTTCGATCTGTTGCGAGGTTTCGACCGATCGGACTGTCTGCTCTTCTTCGCGCTCGATCTCGCGATATCGTTGCTCTCTACCCTTTCCTTCACTGGCTTCGACGCCTGTCTCGGAGAGACGTTAATCGATGAAACCGTAGTGGCTAAATTGCCGTTCTCATTTTCGGCTCTCAAAGGAACGTCGACTCTTACGCTCTCAGAACCGGACAACAAAACGTCTTTCGGTTCATCTTTTTGACTACTGGAACTGTTCGCGCCTTTTGTATCAAATTTCGACGCTTTCGAGGTAATGTTTTCGACCCTTGAATGCTCTAATCGGGTTTCCGCTTTTTCTGGTTCGCTCGGAATTTCGGCTGTCTCCACATTTTCATTTTCTGGAGACTTTCTAGCTGGGATTATCTCACTTTTTGATTCTCTCTCGTGATTTACATAAATCTTCCTTCCCGTTCTTGATCTCAGGTGATCAGGTGACTTTGCGAACACCTCATGATCCAACTTCGCGTTGTCCAACTTCGCATTGTCCACCCAGACGGGGGATATGTCCGATGTTCTTCGTGAAGCTGCCAATCGCCTTGGCGTTTGTGGCTCAGGCGCGTTCTCTTTGTTGCCGTCGACCCTCGTTATTTCTTCTTTAAGAGCGTGTGTGGTATGCGACCTTTGACGATTTCGTGAATTATCGGCACTGGCGTTCAAGTGTCTCGAACTTGTTCGTGGTGCAGTAGCCGAATCGTCTGCCGCCTGAGATTGCTTTAATTTTGATCGCGATCTAATCGTACCTTCTCTAGCGACATTTGTCTCGTGCTTTTCTAAGTTGGAAACTGTTTCCGAACGGGAACTTTTTTCGCGAGGTGATCTAGTTTCTGATGTGGAAAGAGCACTCGGTTCCGTCGTCGATTTAGAGTTGTACCGCGCGGAACCGCGATTTTGTATTTTCTGTCCATCCGTCTGAAAATATATATACAATAATACGTATTTTTAATAATTTTATTATCGCTTTACTATTATTAATCACATGGTAAATTATTTTCTTGTTACAAATCTCTGTTTCTGAAAATAAAAACAAGATATTTTTTAAAATTCTTAGAAAAGTAAAAAAAAAACAATGTCTTTGATGATTACTTCAGAAAAATTAACTTGATTAATATCGATACCCATCACTGTCAATAATCAAGATGCTTCGTCAGTTAGTCAGGCAATAAACGGTAAAGGCAGACGCAAAGTAAAAGGCTCAAGAACTTTCATAAGAACGGATTACTGCGGATGTTCTGAGTACTTAGAAAGTACGTCAAGTAGTCGCCTGAGGTTATTTTAGAACCCTCGTTTATGTGATCGATAAACGATCGATCAATGACTATAATTGTTTGATTAACGTACAATCGGGCGATTGTGATCGTCACGCTTCACTACAAAAAGAAAAAGATGAACCATATCGTTAATCAAGAGCGGACTCTGTCGTTGAAAGAAAGAAAAATTCTAGCGCGATACGCGGCCGCCCGATTGCGAAGATGCGATACCTGACGAAACCGCGGGAAGGTAGCAATTATGCAATTAGGAGAATCCAATGGAGTTGGGATTAACGCAAATGGTAATAACCGGTCTTGACAGGCCTCGATCGATTGGCTGTTGTTGACAATAATGCCCGGCGAATGCAATTAATCGCGTTTTCAGTCGTTACGACAAGTAGACTTTATTTGTCACAGATTATACCTTCACCGTTAGCATTAATAAGACAGCATTAAAAGACTCGTGACTACATTGACCTGTCGATGCTTAGAAGAAAACGGCTCTAGCGTGTACGCTACTCGTTTAAAATTTTTCTCTTTCCTCTTTGTAATTGCAATAAACTCGTCTTCGATATTGGACAGTTTGCACAAGATCCAAATAAAACGACAGTATTAATCTATAGTTTTCTAGAACAGCTCTTGTGATTTTTCCTGTTAAATTAATTCGCAGCGGAAAACTGTAAATTTATTTACAAATAAATCTAACAATCCATTGATTCAAAGACAAAACAGTATAGAAATTCAGAGAGAGAGAGAGAGGAATTTAAAAATCTAAACAGTTAAATTTATAAAATCAGAGCAATCCAATGACTTAAAAATTTAAAGTTTTGAGTTAATTAATTGATATTCATAAATGTAAAAAGCCAGATATTAACAAATGAATATTTATAGATTTGATAGTATATAAATATAAATGTCTTAAAATCTTAATTTATGATGTCTATCAAATTTAATTCAAATTTTATTAATCGGCTACATCTTATATATTTCTTATATATATTACTTTGTGTGTGTGTGTGTGTGTGTGTACGTAAGCTTAAAAAACTCATAAAATATGATAAAATTCAGACATATGTTAAACAATAATTCTCTAATGCGGAAATAACTATCAACAATTCTTCTTACTGAATCTTTAACACTTTCCTACACAATTAAAAGAACGCTAAATTCTAAAAAATACATTCTTAAATATAACTAATATTTGTACATGTACGAAATAAAGATTCTTGTCCTTTAGAAGAACAACCGTCACCGCAAGCAATTCGTGATATGTGAATATGCGTTCTAGTTTACTGGTATTACTATTCGTCTATGCCCCGTTTTAATCGTACTATCGATATTGAAAGTAAAAGTCAGTGTATAACGTCACGCCACCTTATTCCGCAAGCCAATGCCGTTAAAAGCAAACTGTCACGAATCTAGCTAATCGGGTTTGTGCGTAATCAGAACGAAGAAAATTAAAGAATGATGTACTCTCGGCAATATGCAAATATGACGACTTCGATGAACATAGAGATGAACGATAAGGACATTACGAAACCATTTATTAAGTGATCTGGAAAGTAACATATAAAAAATAGTGTCTCGATGAAATGCTCTCTTTTTTCTTCCAGAGAGCAGCAGATTTGATTCTGATGCAGACATTTTTAGGAAAAACAACAATAATCGCGAGATTTTTTTTTTGTTAAAATTAGAATAATTGGAAAAATGGAACAATAGTAAATGTTTCTGATGACGATACGCAGCGTGCAACCGAGCGATTCGTTTGAAAAGAAATGCACATGCAGCAACGGAATTTACAAAGGAAAGAAAGAAACGGCGGCAGAGAGTTCCGGGGACGGTCTATGCAAAAAGGAAGTAATGCAAACCGTGAAGGAAAGTTGAATTAATACAGTTATGACGCGTAGAAATCGACGGGAATTTTCGGATTGCCTGACTGCCTGGCGATATTACGAAATAGGCGCTGTAACACCGCGCGGATATTGGAAAAGTTCTTTGGACAGGTGAGAGGCTCGGCTCCGCGCCACGAAGGTGGACTGCTTCTACACCGTCGAATCAAGAGGGTCGTCTACGTCCGGGCGCATTGTCCTTGTCTCCTACCCCGACGGAATTTGCATCAATATTATATTCATTTAAGTCGACTAGTACGAAACGACCTTCCGTACTTTCTGACGTATCAATTCTTGCGAAAGTTTGCAGAACCGCGCCGCGAGGTTGTTATTCGTTCTCTGCTCTTTTATTAATTCTTTGTTTATATATATAGTTTGCTTACCAGCTATATGTATAATTTACAGTTTCCTTATCGTTTTATTTCACACATAGTTGGTTCTAAGTGGACCTATTAGTAATTGCGCTTGAAGCGGTAAAGAGTAACGAGAAATAATTAATAAATTTAGGTCGTACATGAAAACAAGTAATTATTTTAGTATCATGAATTTTATATCCCATTTTTTATGTAATTATCAAAATTGTTATAACAACATAATTGAATTTTATGTCAAACATTTGTAGAAAAGTCTTTTCTAATGTTAAACATGTATAAAGATTTTTATGTTAGTATTCCATAATAAAATATACAGTTTTAATATCATTTAAAGTATAAAAATAAAATCTTTAGGAGTGTATTTATAATCAAGATATAATTAAAAGAAATATTTTAGCATGAACACTTTAGCATTTTTTTTTCGAGCAAGACAAATATAGGAAGTTAAATGATAGAGCGGCGAACTTTGAAGGCCTTCATTGCGAATCATTATCTTATTCAATACCTTTATGCATATATGTAATAAAAGTATACACAGCGTGACCTAAAAAAAACTGGTCCGAATGGGCCAATTTTCAGGGTGTGGTTTCTCGTCGTCGCCCAACTGAAGCATTTATAACGGAGTTTACTTAAAGATCTTTCGTTACTTTCACTCAAACTTTTGTTCTTTCTTTAAATCTTATATATAAAGTGTATTTATCCCACATATGGAACAAACTGTATAAAATATACTATACAAAAGTATAAAAAAAGATGTAGAATTTTAAAGGTATTTTAATATATGATATAAAAAGAAAAAAATATAATATATTTTTATTTTATGCAAAATATGTAAAAAATAAAAAATGTTATAATGCAAATATTTAATTTGTCTTTATTTGATCCTCAGGGTATATATTAAATTAGCCTAGGCCATTCTGAGATTATGGGGTATTTGAAAACGATAATAATTAATGATTTAGAGGTTTTTAGGAAAAAAAACTTATACAGCCTCCCTACTTATCCTTTCGTTTGGTAGTCTTAATGCACTTTTAGCTGTAAAAGTAAGAGCGTCGAAATTTTATAGCCGGGTATATTTCACTCAATGTATAATATGAACAATATGACAAAAATTAGAAAACTTTTATGTTATTTAGCATTTTTATATCTAATTTTTATTCAAAAAATAAAAAATCAGTATGCGTTTCAATTCTTTGTATAGTCATCATCTTATAAATCTTATTTTTAATTTATATTATTATTATACATTTTTATAATTTATTTGTATTTATTTGAAATTGTATTTAATAGTATTTAAAATAAACACTTTGTTTTTTTTATTATAAAAACCGTTTTTTTATCAATTTTACAAGACCTTTTACTTTTCCTAAATCTCTTTTGAACTAAAATATTTATGATACTTTACCCTAAGATATTCTTTTTCTTTAACGTTTGAGGCTTTGAGGAAAAAATTGAGCGAGGTTAAAATAATTTATTCAAATTGATACTATAGATCCCGAGATGTAAGCAAAAACAGTCTGGTTACGCTAATCAATGTGTGTATAGATAGAGACAAAATGTGTATCCTGAATGTTAATACATGCGTGCAACTAATTAAATGTTGATGCAACTTAATATTTTTGCAGAAGTATCAACTTTCATAATTTTGTTTAAAATTAAGTTTTTGTTGGATTTTAGACTACTTTATATATTATGCAATGTAAATTAATAGTACATAATAAAAAAAACTCAAGTCTAAAATAAAATTTTCTACACTATATTTATTAAGTTGCAATAAATGCAAAAATTTCATGCAATTAATTATATTAATTCTACACATAAACTTGTTCAAAATTATATGTGTAATAATGTCAAGAAAAACGTATACGTAAATTGAAAAGAAATCACAATGTGATAATGTTAAATCAATAGGTATTAATATAGACAAATGTGTTTACATCAAATAATACTCGATCAAATTTTATAGAAGAGCACTTAGTAAATGTAGAATGAATCACTCGAATGCAATAATCTTAACTAAGAGTTTAAACGTTGCAATATAAAGCAACTTTTCTCTAACGAGCGAAATCAAACGATAGTTGAAGGACACTCGGGCAAACATTACAAAGTTGAGTGTAGCGCAAACGACGTGTATATTACCTTTCAACCTATACTATCTTCTGACCTTTCGGGATAATTATCACGTGTGTCTTGAATTTATGTGGCGGAATTAATTTATGCGTGTCGATCCTTACGGCTTCTTAATAATTAATCCTAATTTTATGCAATCATCTGTATACGGAAAATATTAACGGAAATCTGAAAAAAAGAGAAAGCACATCCGGTGTCTGACCTTCCCAAAAAGAAGATGTTAAATGCATCGAGATATTCTACGAGAAACCTATGAAACATATTACTGATTTCGTTCGATCACAGTCCTGAGACATTATATGTCTTTCGATGTACAAATCATTTTATGGACAGTTTTATAAGCGAATAAAATGTCAAAAATAAAAAATTAATTTTTAACAATCAGTTTACCATTTAAGATTTTTGTGAAATTGGGAAAAAAGAGGAATAATAAGAGAAAGTTATAAAAATATTCTTATAACTTTCGAAAAAAGTAAGCATGTTATACATAATTTACTTGATCAAAATACATAATGTATGCATAAGAATTTTTTGCCATAATCATAAAATTCATGTGAACTATCAAGAAGTTTTAATTTTTTATGATATATATTCGAAAAAAATACATCCTATATAAATTATCGCGAAACATCTGACGAAATTATAAATCTAACGAAATTCTATCCGTCTCTGTAATTTTGTTTCTGCCTTCTCGTTTTGCATGACTACACATCTATTCAATTCAAAGTTGTATGTCTTGTAATAAGACGTACTGGCGCGAGGAAAAAAATTAGATCTCGTTAGGTGGGTTAAAGTTGAACTTATAATTCCCCGTGCAAAGCGTTGCGTAAAAGGCATACATTGCGTAACCGTGACGGAGAATCCGTCGAAGCTTAAGCTTCGATGCGGTAAAATGCGACAATTTTTTTCAATTTGTCGCTTTTCAGCAAATTACTTACGGAGAGGAAGATAGCGGAAGAAACTTCTGAGCAAAAGATTTATGGCATTTACATTTACTGCCGCGTTCGCGTATAGTGAATAATTTCGATCGTCATGTCATAAGGAAGTGTATTTCGTTTCCGAACAAGCGTAATTTTCTCTGGCGTTATATTCCTCGGATTAGCTGCGAACAATAAACACCTATTCTTACAATTAATTAAGGCCGCTGGAATCGTGTTGGATCATTATTCGAAAATTACAGATAGAACGAGCGAGAAAACGGCTTTACCTAACTATTTCGCGTATTCATTGCAGGCTCTCAGGCACTTTGTGTAAGTGGGTCATTACTAACAATGAGTTTGACGTTATGCGTAATAATACGAAACACTATCTCTCTAATTAAGAAAATATTGAAAATACTATACTGTTTATTTTAGTTTTATTACTATATGTAACTCAAGTAAAATATTCAGTTTCGATATTCAACATATTATTTTTACAACATTTACGTATCATACAGATACTTTTAGTTTTTTGTTTCCACAATACCCAATACATTAATAAATTAAATAATCAAAAATAATATTAATTTTGTTTCTATATTTGTTCTCTAAAAAAAAAAAGGTTTATATTAATACTCATATTTAATTAATTTAATAGAATATAATCAGTCACTGCAGAATTCTTTGCCTCTCGCGCTCCCAATTAGTATCGTAATAACGTGGTAATAATATCAAGTGACAAAGATTGATTGCAATTTTTACACGACTTATCTTATTCTCTTTGCGGACAACGTGAAACTGTAAGTAATAAAAGAGAGGACGGGGAGCGCGCGAGATATGACAAATAAATCAGGAAGTCTGCCTGAGGTAAACGATGCAGAAGAAGCGCTTTCTCTGATGGAAAACTCGATTTAGATCGCGCTCGCACTCGCGCTCGCTTGTGCAACGTGCTACATCCGTCTGCGACGTAGGTACACTTGTCGGCGCGTGCTTGTGTACTCGTACGCGCAATAAAACGTTATAGGAGCGCATTTAGCGTGATATACGCAATCGCTCGTGCGCGCGCACGCGTTTCGAGATTGAACGAAAGCAGTATGTACGTCGATTGTAAATCACGAAGCTAAATTATAGTGCGTTCCCTCGGCTTAAAGGCTACTGCGACGTCCAGTCCCGACGTGCGTAACGAACGTTTGTGTTAGATACCGATCGCACTGTTTTATACACTAAGGACGTATTGTATAATTCGCGTAACCAATTAAAGGCCTCGTACGAATCGCTCGCGCCTATCGAGGAAACAAAGGCAAGAAAGCCCCGCGATTTCCAGAATCCATTTGCAGAATTGATTGCGATTGTTAATCAGAAGCTTTGACGTCTTATTCGGCAGCATATCAGGAAACAAGTTCGAGAGATCGGCAAAACTAAGTGTGCTGACTCTCACTGAAGATTTAAATGCTTTCGCTCGTATAAAATTTAATGCAGCTCAGCGTATCATATTCTTCAATCCCATATATATATATAATCTTTATATTCTTCTCTCTTAATCCTACTTATAATATATTTGTTTTAATTAACAAGACGTAGAATACATAGCGGGGAGACCAAACAGAATTTCTAGTTTTAGAGATATGCAAATTAAAGTTTGTGAATTTTAAGACATGGATTATAAAAAAGGGTTACCTGTTACAGGTATATCACTTTAATTTTGAAATATATTTCTTAAACAAGTACAAAAAATAAAACTTCTAAAATATAAATGTAAACTAGACAATGTTTTCTATCAGATAGCATAGCGTAGTTTATATAATATTGTATTTTATAATAATTAATGTTTTCGTAATATAATAAAACATAAACTAAGAAATTAGGTTTCAAAACTGACTTAATGGGCTATATTTTCCTTTTCTTTTTCTTTAACACGAGTCATTTGTATAAAATTTACAAGTTAATGTAGTATGAAAATTCTTATAAAAATTTAAAAATTAATGTAGTATGAGAATTCCTATAAAACTTTCATTTTGATATAAAACATTTTTCTATCAATTATACATATACCTTACACTGTTCCGCAAGACGTAACATGTATTGCAACTGTAATCTATAAATAGATTAAGTTAGATTCGTTTTTTAGTAAATTTTATATAAAAAAAGTCATGAATGTATGTATTGGGTTTTTATTTATCTTTATTTATAGTCATATTTTTATCAGTATTAATACAATGCAATGTTTATTATATTAATTTTTGAGAAATAAAAAATCTTTATAATATAAGCTTATATTATCGCCAATATTGGCGACTCTTCTCTAATAAAAAAATATTACTATAAAAGAAAATAATATTAATTATGCGATATAAAGTAATTTTTATGTGATTTTATAAAAGTGCTAATAATGTTATGTGATAATACTATATATAATTTATATTTAGATTTCTTTGATTCAAAATGCTTGAATAGTTTGGGTCCAATTAATATAGATTTAAATCCAAATCAAATCTTATTTGAGTTGATTCGATTCGTATAGTTCGCGTATGTCTAGCTATCACGATTGGACTCGACATTTTATAGCTAAAGGGTTTGATAGACTTAACTGTACGGTTTTAATTGTCATTTTCTGGTTGGATTTGCAAAACTTGTAGTCATATTTAATAGAGGTCTTTTTCACTAGAAAGTTATGCTGATCTAATTATATATAAATTTAACTATCCTCGTATCTTTAATTAATAATCTTATCTTATCTATTATAGTAATTTCTAGAAAAATTTGGATTTGTCTAACAGACATGCTGATTAAATCTACTAGAGATTTCTAATGCAAGTAAATTTCTTTTCCAGTATAAGTAAGAAATAGAAAAGTTTTTGTAATATCAATTTATAAAATATTCGAGGAATCTGTTTTAATATCTAGCATTATCGTAATTATTTCCAGTATATCTTCGTGTTTAATGCAAAAGTGCTCTATTAAACTATATTTCTAAAGACATTACATATGACGCGGTAAGAGACGTCTGCCTTGAACCGTGCGCCGATTTCCGTCGGGACGATTTACAAATCGCGAGATCTTCATACCATTACATAAATTATCCGTTATTATGATGAAATGAAAGATGTCGGTGACGCTTTGTAAGGAGCCACTTATACAATGTCGAAAAAAAAAACAGCTGTCCTGGAATAAGAAATGTAGTTTGTCTTACGTAACGTATCATTAAATCGATAAGAAAATCATCTCGCTCTTGCTTCCATTAGATTATGATCATCGGTGCATGCGCACAGCGGAATAATTAACAACATCGCGCTTACGTTCACTGAAGGAATACGCGTTGTTATGCTAGCGAAGCTAGCGAATCGCGAATACTAATGAAAACGAAATTGTCTTAGTCTAGAACTTAACGATTAGATAGCGTGGACAATATCAATTTCCTTCGGAATTCGTGTTGACTTCTTGATTAATTAGAGATTATTAAAGAGACAATTAAGTTGGATAGAAGCTACAATATGCATTCAATATATTCAATTCTATTTTACTTTCTAATTCTTATATTCAATTTTTTAGTTGTTTTAATAGTAAACTGTAATAATAAATGTAACAAACAAGAGGAAAAGATATTTTTAATTAATGAAAAAGAGATTATTACGTAATAAATTAAGATTATAATTAATATGACCTACTTGATAATTGGCGACAGAACAGAACTGTAAACTTCAAGCTACACAGAAAAAAAGTAATATAACCAATAACATGTAATTGCGGGCTGCCAACTACATAAAATACTCAATACAATAATATTTGCTATTAATGCAAGTACAATGTTGATACTGCAATAGCATATTGTATTGAGTATATCTGTAGTTGGCAGCCCGCAACCTACATATTTAATTGGATATATTACATTTTTTTCAGTGTATAATAGACTATGTTCAACTATATTCTAAATTTTAATTATATAATAGAATTATTACATTAAATTACAACGTTACGAAAATATAGAATAGACATGTGGGAGATATTTTTGACCACGCGTTACATATCGTTCGCTAAAAGCGAGCGGCGCACGACTAGGCGTGGTCCATGCAAACCTGCGATCTCTTTTTTCCTTCTTATCCTCTCACTTCATTTATATGTATTCTGTACTGTATCTGTGCGCCGCCTCGATACTTAGTTTGGTACGTGAAACGCTTATACATTTGATAAACAAGAATTACAATCGTATAACTGACGACGATAAAGCAACGAGAACAAAAGTTTAATTGAAAGGAAACGAACAGTAACCTGAATAGTCTTCGAAGGTAGGAATATCTATGCCGATCCTTAATGTTTAATTGTTATTGTTTCTTCGTTAATTTTGTTATTATATTCATTATATGTATTAATAAAAATAGATTCCAAAAAAATTTCCACAAGTTTCTTTTTACCGCATATATGTGTGTGTGTGTGTGTGTGTGTGTGTGTGTGTGTGTGTGTGTGTGTGTGTGTGTGTGTGTGTGTGTGTGTGTGTGTGTGTGTGTGTGTGTGTGTGTGTGTGTGTGTGTAAAGTTCATTTCTATTGCAAATATTGTTGTATAGAACTCAGCATGAAGTCGAATAGGCAAGAAGTTCATGCGTGTCGAATCATTACCGTTCGCTTGAACTTCAACTGCAGTATACGTATGTTCATTGATTGATGGTTAATGATAATAAATGATCAATAATCTTAATATCTTAATGTGCGAAATTCAATCGAACGAGGAAATTAATGTAGATATAATATAATAGTCATCTAATGAATGGAATAAAAGATGATGAAGATTCTTGATTTCAATTTTATATTTGATTCAATGAGGTAGGGGAATTTTTCTTCCTTGAATAAAATGTACATTAGAAAGTAATAAATTCGTGAATGTACATGTTATATATTATTATTATTACTCTTATTCTCGTAAAAATAAATCGTCAAAATATTTCTCACTCTCAAATTCATTATATCTCCTGTTAGATTTATTATATTTTGTAAAAAATATTTATCTTTACGATCAAGTAACAGTCTCAAGTTCTGACAGATTAATAATTAATATTATTATCATTATTATGTTGTAATTAAGGCATTATTATATTTTTTATCTCCTGAACATTTCCTGAACAATTCCTCTAGATTTAAAAACATCTCTTTAACATAAGCTGTAGCAGCATGAAACGATACACGCAAGCTTTTAAAAGGTTGGGAAAGTTCTCTTCACGGTTTTGCGTGCCCCTAATAATTTTCTATGCACATGCTGGCCATATCTGGCCGATCGAGCTTTTCCATACACGATCAAGAAATACATGTTAATCTAGATTCTTATTCTTAATAAATTCATTGATCGGAGAGACGATTATTCTCATACGCCACGAACTCGTTTCAACAACTTTTACAGTGAGAGAGCCGGCGAAAGCGTCCGAGATCTTCATAGCAATCGTATTATTATAGGCAAATGCAAAACGAATAGCTGGAATCTGGACATCCGAGTATAATCGAGAGGGAAAGACGAATGACTCACTAAGTTGACAAGTCGCATACTATTTCTAGTTTCTCTTTTACGTGATATCATGCTTTCATTATTGATACGTTCCAAATGTATAAATTATTATTTATTCGACATATATGCATTAACAAGAAATGTTACTTTGTAGTTCTGAAAAATAATTTTTATTTATAACAGCTTATTCTAGATTACTACACTTTTCTTAACTTTATTTTATTAGTAAAGTTTGACCAATTTAATGTCAAGTTTTAGTCAACTTTAATGTAAACTTTATACATTTAAAAATATATTAAGAATATAAAAATATAAAATTTAAATATTAAAAATATAAAAGAAAATGATTGTTATTATATTTCACGCAATTTGTTAATGTGTTTGCTAACAAAATTTAAATAATGTTGTTACAAAGTTTAAAGAAACTACAAACTTTAAATTTAACTAAGAATTTTTTAATTAAATTTTCCAGAAATGCACCTAAATCGATTGTAACATGATTGATTTTTCGCTCTACTTTTTAGTGTTCAAGAACCTGTAAATCAATAATCAATCATCAAAGTGAAATCTTGCATATCCTGTATATAATTGGAATAATAAAAGTCGACGTTAAAATTACACTTAAATTAAATTGTATCGTAATATAAGATTTATATTAGTCGAATAAAAAAGGAAATGTCGTTGTCATGAATCACTCGCGAAGATTTCCTTTCGTTATACAAGAGATCATCTAGTAAAGGAACTGCTTCCTTTCTCGGCCTTTAATTATCGAGCATCGCGCACCGCGTGCAACCTCACGTGTGCGATTTAGTCGAATAATACGAATCGACCCGTTCCGCTGGGTCGACGGCCTTCGTGGAAAAAAAAGAGAGGAAAAAGGAAAGAAAAACAACGTGTTGCACTGTCGTAAACGCTCGACATCAAACGCGCATCCTTGACACAAAACGTGCAAAACGGATCTTGCCGGTCTTCATGTATTTCGTATACATTAATATAGATAATTATGCTCCTATAAGTCCCTATATTTTTAATTTATGTCTTCATATCTGCGTTAGGTAACATGTACCACGTAACGTAAAACATCGGAAAATCAAAGTTTATATGTTGTATATTCTTTAATACGTACAAAATAATATTTATATCTAGAATTAATATCTATTCATCGTCTACTTACTAATTACACACGTAATTTTTTCTTTTTTTTTGGATAATTTTATGATCAGCAATGTATTTTATATAATTTTTTGAAACGATTATTTCATACGTATTAAATTAAAAGAATGGACGCATCTTTTATATCATAATATTGCGTATCATCGCTTATATAAATTACAGCTATAATTTCGATAATCAATTACCTGATTAGTCTGTCCACGAGAAGCTTCGGTGATAACGAATATCAGCAGCAACGCCACTACCAAGCTTAACAAAAACGTCCTTGCCATTCTGGAAAAATATTAAAGAGCTTTAATAAATTTTTTTAATAAAACATTAAAAAATTTCAGCTAACAGAGTATGGATATATATTTAAAACATACAATACTTAAATACGTTTTTAATGAAGAGGTAATTCAACCCGCTACCGAATTGAGAATTATAATTACATATGACAAATATTTGTCACTGTATTATTGTGCAAACCACACGTAATACATGTATATACGTAATACACCTATATATGTATCTAACATATTCTTACTTCCACAAGATTTTAATAAAATCAAATTTACTTTTAACACAATGACCTTAATATACATAAAATCTATCTGAAAACGATATATTTCTGACAATGTTTTAAATGTTATTTTTAATAAGAAGATGTAATTCGTAATTAACTATCTATCGAATCGAGAATTATAGTTATCATAATTGTTGTTGTATTACTGTGTTATTTATATTCATATTATTTTCTCCAAATATCAAATTTATTAAGTTCAGTATCTTAAAAAATGTTTGTTTAAATACGTAATGGTGTAATTTGGTATCTTCTTAACTCAATAAAATTGAATAAAATCAATTTTATATACTTTAATAAGGTAACTTTAACAAACAGAAACGATTACAATTCTAATTGAATCTATTTGACGTATATTGCATTGTATTGTGACATTATGTCGATTTCAATTTTTAATTGTTGGTAAAAGTGATAGATAAGAGAAAATAAATGCTTTTCGATATGCACACTAAGCGTACTCGAGTCCAATACGCATAAAGACCAAAGGTAAGGCAGCATTGCCTGCGTTGCTCAAATTTACTTTTACTCTTGCCGGTTGTTGATTTCTATCAGCCACGCTGTTCATTTTCAAAGTAACGCGGGCTATACTGTCTCTTCCCCTCCTACTGCCCGTTGCAAACATTCTGGTTCGCCCGGTTTTCATGCAAAACTACATATGATGTAGTTTCATGACAAAGAAATAACAAAAGCTTTTGTTATATCAAAACTGTTATATCACAAGGAAAAAAATTTATTCAACGAACAAACGATGTAAAAACTTGATGTTACGAATGATATGAAAATTATATAGGAATTCGCAAATTAAAATACTATAGCAAGAAAGTTCTCAAAAAATTAAGTAAAATAGTTATTTATAAATTTTAATTTTAAACTATAATTTTTTAAGAGATTTAAGATTTAAGATTTAGAGTTCAAACTTCTGACCAATTATAAAATATGTTAATTTAAACAGCTGCACGTTTCTGAATTGCGCTTGCAAGTAAAACTTCCTGCTTAGAACAAAAATTAACAATTACTTTATTTAATTTTTCGAGTACTTTCTTGCTATATTCAAGACTATATATTAATCTCTATTTAAGATATTGAATTATCTAAAATTTATTTTTATGTTGAATTACAAAGGGCACAAAATATGATTCAAGCTTCAAAATTCAATTAGCATGACATATTCAATTTTTATATTTTTCTCGTAATATTAATTATCTCTAATATATTTACTATAAAAAAATATTTTATTGTAACGATCGCGTGTTACTTCTATACTCCACGTTATCGCGCGCATGAATGAATGGAAACATCGTAGGAGGATCGAGAGGGGAAGATCAATATCAAGGAAGGTTCGACGATCGTAGTGCATGAATTACCATCGCTCCGAGACATCTAACGATTCATTTGTTCCATTCAGTTCTGCGGTAATGCACGGCAAATGCAAAACGGTTACTGATTTACGATTCCGTTTACCTACATCCGAGACATTCGCTAAATGCAAATTGCACGTAAGAACTGACCGAGTAAATTTCCCTTCGAACACTCGTTACAAGCCGAATAACTTTACCAAGATAAATATTTGTGGTCGGGATTTTTTTCTTTTTTCTTACGTGAGGGCAGAGAAGCGGCAAGTTTATATGCTAGAACTAAGTGTGGTTTCGTAACCGAAGTATCAGCTTTAATTTCTCGCAGGCCGTTCGTATACTTGCGTCGATAGAAAGTAAATTCTTTTCGACCAGTACACGCGATCGGTGATACCGTATCTGTTTCAAGAATGCTATGTAACGCGTAAAATTTATACAGAATTAACTAAATTTATCAGCATATAATTAAATGTATACTACTACGGCAAATACTGCAGAATATATACTTAAAAAATATATATACATATATATACTTAAAGTACTTATATAAAAAAAGAATTCAGGTTTTTGTCATTATTTCTTAATTTTCCTTAGAGCACACATTTCTACTTCTTATATATATATATATAATTTAAATTAGACCAAATATCTTCCAACAAGAAAGATATTTCAATAAATTAGAATTAGATTTAAAATATTTAATAAAAAATATTTCAATTCTAATTTTAATCCTTTTAGCATTTCTAATCTTCTCATTTTCTCTTTGAATATTTTAATTCTAATCCTGATTCTAATCCATTCTAAAATACCTTCCTCGTTGGAAGATGTTTGGCCTAATTTAAATTTGCTCCAATTTAAAATTACGACAACGGAAAATTTCCAATTTACTCAATGAGAAGTAGATAAATTAATTAAACGATTCCTACGTCATAAGCGTTAACATAATAATATGGAACGCGTGTCGATCGATAATTTATTCAATATTCGACATCAGACGTTACGAAAGATGTACATTCAATTACCCTCATTCTGTTTATGGCGCACTTTGCGAGATAATAAAATGATCAAAGAGCTAGACCTAAATATCGTCCAAACTCATTGAAGCGTCCGGCGTCGCGTACGATATCGTAAAGATGAAATGTCATCGAGTGAAATTGCAACAAAAAGCCGGCACGAGGCTCGATGGGAAATGAGAAGTTTTCGACATTTGAACGGTGTTGTACGATTACACGGGTGCCCGAGTTTTACGTAAGAAACGGAGGTCGTACATCTGGCGCGGTTCGCGCACGTGAAAGTGGTCTGCCGAGTTGTGTCGGTCAGTTAATTTCGAGTCCGGTTCGTTGATGCTGCGCTCTTCTGGGCTACCTTCCCTTTTGATTCCACCGAGATGAAAAGAGAATTAACCGCGACGAGCGCGAATGGACGAACTACTGACCACGATAAACCGTCGTGATTATTGTAATTATTATTAACGAATTGTCGACCAAAAAATTGCACAAATTGCCCTTTCAAGCATAGCTTAGGAGTCTTCCGATTGTCATTGGAGTTCTCGCGCCTGTCGATTGACCGCGTATGGGATCAATCGTCGAATTCGAAATCCGCCGGCCGCGCGCGGAAGTTCCGTTTTAGAAGGGTCTTAATTCCAAGCCACGCACGCACGCTCACCTTGCAGCTGCTCAGTCGTGTCTAATCCTATGTCTCATTTCCGAGCCACCACAGCACACAATTCGCCCCGGCAAAACTCCGTAATACTTTCTCCCGCGATCTCAGATCGAAACTGGAGAGAAACTTTCAAAGCAAAATCCGAGAAATGAATGAATCGGCGTGGCGGCGCTTCCGGTCGAGGACGGAAACGGACGGACGGAAACACTTCTTTCTTCCAAAAATACGAAAAGTTTGCGTTACGGAAACTGCAACTTGACTTCGCGCGCGCACTGCAAAGAGCGGAGAGAACAGAGAAGATTCGATCGAAATCACACCGAATTCGCGCGGGTCAAGCGGGACAATGCAGCACGTGACGCATCTTCGGACGCGCTGATTTTTCGCATGGGGACGACGTGTTTGTTCTCGGGGCGACGACGACGACGACGACGACGACGACGACGATCGACGGACAGAGCGCTCCGAGACAAATGCAAGTACGATCGAACGTCGGCCGTGTCAAAAATCCCGCTCGCCAGCCGGGGAGGGAGAAAAAGAAGAAAAAAAAAGAGCCACTCGACCAAGAGGCATTTTCCCTTTCGCTCGAATGCGGGACCACCACCACGCGCGATCGCCACCATCCACCACCGTCACCGGCCACCACCATCGTTACCGGCGGCCACTGCCACCGCCGTTACCTATCACCATTGCCATCGCCAGTTACTGTCGCCAATGTGAAAAATATCGAAATGACGAGGATGACGGACGATCCTCTGCGAGAGCAAACGGACGAGACGATCCTCTCCGCGGTAACGATCTCGATCGGTGGAAAAACGTGAACGATCGCGTGATTGCAAACAATCGCGCGGATTTGGAGCTAAATGGAACTTAAGGATTACTCCCGTTTTCAAAATAATGAAAGGATTACAGATTAATCTGTAATTATATAAAACAATGAAATTATTATTATTATTATTATTATTATTATTATTATACAGAACAATTAATCTATATTGTATTTCAAAGTAGTATAAAAATTTAGTGACAATTTTTTACTTGGATTAAAAATTATTTTAATAAAAAATAGAAATGTGTGCTCTAATGGAAATTAATAATGACAAAAATCTGAATTCCTTTTTTACACAAGTACTTAAAATATTCAAAATAATTCATGTAAAGTTTTATTGCGATGCAGAGTTGTTCTGTAGATAAACATTTATTTATTTATTTACAAAACTAATACAATAAAATTTTTACAATTGGCAGACTATGTGAAGCTAATGTACGCTTGAAATTGCAATCAGTGTATTATCGCTGATTTACAGTGGTATACTTATAGCTAAGTAATCACTAAGTAATCACCTTTTAGTGATTTTCACTTCAGAATTAGTGTACAATCACTGAAAAATCAGTCTATTTATTTCATTGACAAGTTATAAGTATGCCACAGTGTATTTTCACTAATTTCAATGATTGTAATTTAGAGAGATCTTAATTATTAGAAAATAATATATTATTTCGCGTGGAAATTCATTATCAATGAAGACTTCTAACTTTATTATGAATAGTTCTATAGTTCTAATAGATTAATTAAATAAACATTTCAGAACAAATTTGAATAATATTATAAATATTTAAATAGTATTATACGTTGTTTTTATGGGAACGGTAATACATTCTTTTTTAATAATAAAATTTATTTAATAATTTATAAGGTTTATTGTAATAATCGTAACATATAAGAGTTGATCTTTGACGTAGATAGTAGATACGTGTCAAAGATCCAGGTTCACGCATTTGCTACCTAGATCTTTAACACATATCTAATATCTACGTCAAAGATCAATTATTACAATAAGCCTTATAAATTATTAAATAACTTTTATTGTCAAAAAAGAATATATTACCGTTTCCATAAAAACGGCGTATAATACTATTTACAATAATAATTATTACAAATTTAAAAAGACATCTTTTGCCAGCACTCTTTCTAAAATTCTTATAGCTCTGTAGATCTTTTAAAATCTAACAAGAACTATGACAGAAACTTTCACAGAACAAAGTGAGATACTGCGTCAATCTGGTTCATCTTGTTATGAAACATCTTTTACTTTAATGACTAAAATGATTTAATGTAGTTAAAGTTTAAAAAGACGTTCACGGAGCGAAAAAAATTCGTTTTAACAGCAATAAACTATTTTAAAATATCTTTATAAACAAGACATTAGAATTTTAACATAAAACAGTTAAAAAAGTATATACAAATGCCAAAAAACAAAAAATTCTGAAAAACTTCTAACTACTTAATTTTAAAAAATTAATTGGCAATCGAGATTCGAAAGAGCTTTATTTATATGTATATGCCAAAAATTTTTCATCTTAGATAAGTGTGCATGTACATATACTTTGAACTAAACGGAGCATTTCCAAGCCTTAATTGTTAATAAATTTTTTTTCTAACGTTATTAGTCTTACAAAAGAATGATTAAAAGCCTTTCTCTTATCGATTTTAATAAGCTTTGAATATGTTATAAAGCATAAAAAATATTAGACCAATATTTTTTTAAATGCTTATCTCAACGTTTAGAAGTTGAAACGATCCCTCGAAAATAATAAATTTTTTCGTTGTTTATCTTTAACGAATATCTTTAAAAATATAAAATATATAAAAAAATAATTTATACAAAAGTGTTATCGTATTTTATACTCTTTACAATGGTATATTTATTTTTTTAAATGTATTTTTGCATTTATCCTCATTCTAATTCCTTATATTGCAAAATTTAAAAAATTTTGTATGATCAAAAATTAAGAAGTATTGAAAACCAAATCCATCCATGTAAAATAATATATAGGTTCCACGAATCAACTTTGGGAAAACGAGATGATGACCCTATGCTATAGACATTGCTATAAGTTATGTCGCGTTATTTTTTTAGTCGTGCCACATTCAATAACTGCCTCTTATATGTACATACATACATACGTAATATATTACACGATATAAAGCATAAATGCATTTAGAACAAAAATGACATGTTTAGATATGCGTACGGTATTTCAAGGAGAATTAAAATAGTGTCGTGATGTGTATAAATATAAAAAAATACAGATAATTTTATCTCTGTAGTATATATATATATATATATATATATATGCGCAAGCATATATTGTTTTCATGTCAATTTAAGCAATAAAATTATATTAAAAAAATGTCATACGAGATGGCGTTTGCACAAAAATAAATCAACTTAATCACTGTTAAAAGTGATGCATAGTAAAATGGTTTTAATTGACGCACGCATATTAATATTTTGCATGCTATTATTCGCTCGTGTCATGTGCAAAATGTGTACAAACGTGTCTATAATAACAAGAAACTGCCTTTTCAGCTTGTAGCTGGTAATGTAAACAAGTGTGTTAGTGTTGTTAGTGTGTTGTTACAAGTGTGTCGTCCCTTTGTGACATTAAGTATTGGTTTTTAATTTTTATTACTTTCGTATTTTTTACTTCCGACTGCTGTCAACTGCAGGTTGGCAAAAACGGAGAAATATGTGTTTCACTAAACTCGGATCGGTATTAGTTATTAGTTATTAGTTCTCGATAACTACAGCATGGTTTGATATCATATTTTGTATATAAATTTAGTAATATTATAAGTAAGGAAAGTTTATAGCATATAATTATCGTAATTTGTTCTGTTAAATAAAAAAATAATAAATAATATTATTTCGTCTATACGATATTTTATTGGTTGTCGAGTGATTCTAAGAAGCAAAATAAATCACCGATAAGATCATTCTAAGCATCTGTATAGGGAATATTATTAATTTATAGTTGAGATATCTGGTAATAGCGGGAAAAATAGATTAGTTTTAACCTATAGATTGATATCTGTCATATATATTATGTTGTTATTAGATTATTATTTATATAAACATAAATAAATCTGCAAAAGATTAGAATATTTCTAAGCAAATAATTATTTATAATATCTCTTTCTTTCTCTTTTTTCTTTATCAACATTATATTATAATATGTTATTATGTTCACTGACGAGATACAAGATCGCTAAGCTTACATCAGAAATTCACGCACTGTTAAAATTTAAATGATTAAGAATAAGACAGTGATAACATAGTATTCATTTTATGATTTATTATTATTATCCTGTCGTTTTCATAAATATGTATATTTATACTTAGAACTCAATAATATTCGATTTTTATTTAACTAAAAACTGTAATTTTAATGTTATCTAAATTTGATTATCAATAGAGATGATAATTGTACAAAAAGAATTTGCAGAAAATTATATATATATAACATTATAGGTATACATATGTGTTTATGAAACATTTATATAAGAAGTTATGAATTTAAACAGAGTCTCTTTGCGACAAAGATTTGTCTAACGGTCTTTAATAGTATAATCTCTCTCTCATTAGTGTTATGTTACATTAATAAAAAATTTTACCAACAGTTGAAAAAATACAGAATATATATTAAAGTTGTAATTATAAGTGTATAATTTATTATCTACACATACATATACATATATAATATATATTTTTTTGTGTTATAGGTGTTATACTATAATAAAAATTTGTACACGCAATAAATTAATAAAATCTCATAAAAATTTACAATTTTTTAAATTAAAAAATAAATTCCATGAAAATTCCATGTTTCCTTGATTTACTATACCCTGTATCATGTATCTTACAATTACATTTGAAAACTACATTATTTTATGTATTTTATTTATAAATTAGATTACTGTAGCACTAAAAAATATTTAATATTAACATAAAATATTTAAATAACACAATTGTATTGTTAAAAATTTAACACAAAATTTTAAAAACAGATTTTAACATACAAAAGACCGGTTTTAAAATATAAAATGTTTCCTACTGCAGTTTATTTTCATTAGATCAGTCGTTAACAGATCTTTTTTATTCGTCGCATAAATAATCCCCTTTTCCACCATTGCTATAATCGTTGTCAATTAATCGATGAACACGTGCATCAATATTTTAGATCGTACAATTAACGCAAAAGGTCCTGAATAAATATTTCGCAGATCAAAGTTGGTTCTTCGTGCATGAAAGACAATTCGCTTCACGCAGAAAAGACCTTGAATCGTTTTTCATGAAATATGAGGTATTAAGTTCTGAATGTACGAATTTTATTCCAATGCAGGCAGAGAATAAAAGAAAAGAGATCTGTAACCGAATTAAAGAGAAAGGATCTTTCAAGGAATTGTAAAGTAAAATAAAATTATATGGAGGAAGGTCGAAATTAAATCTTTATACAATCTCTCTCTCTTCAACTTATTTGCTCAAAATTTATTCTATTCGCTGATAATAAAATTGAATATAAATCTATATTAATCCTGCGTTAGGCGCAATATGTTTTTATTTACGAAAGATCGTAATGTACATGTAATTTAAAATTTATATTTGATTAATAAATCTTATATTAAATTTTATAAAACAATAAAAAACAAATTGACAAATATTAAGATAAATAAAAAAAATGTTTGCGTTTTTGTACTGTGTGAAAACGGCGACGCGCATTATAGCTTGAACGCATATCCAATAGATATTGCGCCTAATGCAGAGTTAAAATAAAATTTAAAAAGTGTTTTGCGAGCTAGATTTACTTAATAATACGTAATCTTTCGGTAAAATAACAAAACAAATCAAATATGTTCTTTACAATTATACCTTGTGAGAAATGTATGACATAAACTCTTTCATTCTTGGTGCCTAAAAGCATTCAATTAATTCATAAAGGATGAACTCGCTCAGCACTTATTTCATTAACGACTTTAGTTGTTCAACAGCCAAATCGCAAGCAACAGAGTGACGTTAAAAGATGACATCTATTTTGTTTTACTAGATGTCTTTTTTGTTGTTTTACTATATGGTCTTTTAATGTTACTTTGCTACTTTGAAATATTGTTTACGTTATTTGCAAGACACAAATTTTGTCACATCATTCAACTCTCTGTGATTACATATTATGGAATTCTAATTCCCCTAATTAAATTATGATTCTTCTTTTTAATAACCTTACATGCATAGATAACGAGTCACATCAGTCGCTGTTGAGCGTTTATCATCACAGTACACGTTTTGCGCCGAAATTTCCCGCAGCGAAAGAGTAAATAAATAATAACAGTTAATAATTATAAAATTTGAATCAGATAGTGAATTCGTATACAGACTTATTTATTTTATTTTAATCGTTTTTCAATTAACAAAGCAGTAAAATATTTTTCTTATTTGTACAATTTGCGTTAGTTTCTTAACATTAGATAACTATTGATAATATATAACTATCAACATGTTTTTCTTTTGGTTTTTAATCACAATGAATAAATTTTACAAATTCGTAATTATAAATATTTAATTGCGCTAGTTTTAACATAAAAATATTGTCTATGGTCAATAATTAATTACCAGCTCGATGTTTGCAAACGCAATTATGTATGCAGCAATCAGCAACAGTAATTTTACTCTAAGAAAAGAAAATTTATGAATATCAAACATACAATACATAATGCATAAATTACTTGTTGTGTGGAAATGCAAAACACAAGGACAAGGAACAAATGGCAGCTTGTGTTTTTATTTTCTCCTGGCGAAAAAACATGGATATAAAGCTGGACAGGACATACTCTTGCTGCTTAACAAGGAATAAGTTAACAAGGAATATTTCACATCACGTCTTACCCAGTGACACTTCATTGAAAGTTGAACAACTGCGATCAATCTCATGATGCAACAGACTTGACGTAATATATTTATACTTTTAATTTTTCGATTGTGTGTCTAGGCTTTCATCTAATTTCCAAAACAAAATATTTAGAAATTTTTAACAATTATATGTTTGTAAAGGTATTGAATATTTAATAGAATTAAATAATGATAGTCAAACAAAGATTAAGCTTTAGAATAATATTTTTCATAAATATTTCACAATTAATGATATGGAATAATAAAATAAAATCGACTGTTATGTCATTCGCCAGCCTTGTATTTTCCTTTGACATGCAATCTAGATGTAAAATAATAAATCAAAGCATGTGAATAAAATATAAGTCATTAGTAATTAAGTAGGTTTCTAAATCACGTTTATAAAAAGGAGGAAGTAATAAATAGTTAATTATACAGTGATTAAGTTCAGATAGCGAGATAATGCGAAACAATGTCGAAGCAATATCGAAGGAGTGGTCTACGAAATATCTAAATAGCGAAATGTAATCTCAAGGATATCCGGTAAACATATTTCTTTTAACAGATCCAGATACAACCGTGAAAGATAAAATATAATTGAAATTATTAATTTACCTATTAAATATTAGTAAAAGACATAATAAAATGTTCCATTTTCTCCTTAAACTATTGTTACAATATCCTTAGAATATTTCCTCATTTATTAGAATAATTTCTCGCTTTTCTTTTTTATTTTATTTTATACGTTAAAAAATGTCTCTTCTTATGTTAAAACTGATATGAACAATATGTATTTGCTGTAAAATATGCTGCATAAAAAACGTAATTAGCTTTTCCAAAGATAAAATCGTATGAATTTCTACAAAGATACGAGCCATGCATTGTTTACGTTTATGCATTTAAAATTTTTACTCGATGAAGTATCTTTCACGTATTCTATAAATATCTTCTATGTAATTGTGATCAGAAGTTAAATAAGAATTCCATGACTTCGAAGAAGAAAAACTGTTATAATGTTCACGAATTTTGAAATAAAAAAAATTTTTTCTATTTGTTTCTCATCCTTTTGCTAAAATAAAATAGGTAAATAACATATTTACCTATTATTAAATAACATATTATTTGCCTATTTTATTTTAGCAAAAGGATAAAAAACAAATAAAAAAAAATTTTTTTTTCAAAATTAAAGGAGGAAAAAAAGAAAAAAAACGAAATGTAAAAAGTACAGTTGAAGCTAACAAGTCTATTAACTGCAGATTTAAATACATTACCACAATGAAGTAAACACATGTGGTTGATGTGCGAGTAATTAAATACTAATACAAAGTTACAATAAAAAAACTTATAGAAAATCGTGTAACACATCACAACACGTCGCTTTCTCTTTGACATTCATGTCGAGAAGTAGATCATTATGGGGATCGATAAGGCGTGATCACCAATATTCCATTGAAAGTCGGTTAAAACACGGAGAAAATGGCATGCGAGATCCAATTACTTTCGCGATGTACGCGCTAATATTTGATATTAGTACGACAACGTGAAGTATAATTCCGGTTCTATTTAAAAACTCGATGTTAAAGGAAGTGGAAAGTTGAACGATTTCTCGATACTTCGACTCATCAGTGACGGTCCCCTCTTTTCATTCAGACCGACGCGAAAGCGCGTACTCTCTGCTCATTCTTCTTAGAACAATCGAAAAACATTCATTAAAATACAAAGAAATTGACTAGACTCGTGATGGTTCTTCAAACGAGGAAGAGTGTATTTTTTCCTGTCTCACATAAAAAAAAGGATAACCAAATGTAATTTTCAAGTCTCTTTTTAATTGAACATCACAAACAGTTCTCGAATTTTTTGAGTTGGAATATTTATAAATACTTGGAAATCTAATAAACTATTAAGCTTCTCCGGATTTAACCAAATTCTACACAAGGTAGTGCTATGTGTGACTTTGTGTAAGAAAAATCCACGCTAAAAAACACAAAGAATAAGAAACAAGAAGAAAAAGAGAAAAAAAGAAAGGAAAAAAACAGGAAAAAAGAATAAAATTCTAATTAAAACATTTAATGAAATTTTGATAATAATACTTTCATTAAATTTGATAAAATTTCAATAAAACACAATATGCAACAAAAATTTTACAACTGTATTCGTTAAAAAGATTATTTTCTGTATATTTAAAAATATATGATATTTTAAGAATATAATAAAAATATAATAAAATTTTAATAAAATATATAGTATTAATTTTATTTAATAAAAAAGTAAATTTTATCAAATATATGTTATAAATTTTGTCTAAAATTGCAATAAAAAATTCCAAATATTCCATAATAACGATCGAATTAACATTTTATTAAAATTAACAAGTTTTGTATAAAATCATTGGTCAAAATGTTTTAAAATAAATATATAATTCAATAAAATTTTATCAAAATTTTATTACAATTTTTCCAGCAAAAGGCAAAAAAACCAATAAAATAGAAAAGAAAAAAAGACTTTAAATTTGGATCTCGATGCCATGCGTAAACATTTACTCTTTATCTCCAAATTTAACGTATACATATATTGTTCACGTCTCTCGCGCGGAAAAGAAACATAAATCTATTTTCGAACGTCGTGCTGCGTTTCTATAACTCCTTCTTTCTTTCGCCAAGTTTTTTTTTCGAACGTGCATTTGTCTCGCTTGGGACGAGGTGTGAAGGAACGCAGTCAATTCAAGGTGGATAATACCGTTCCGTGACAGCACAGCAGGCGAATTGGAGATTGGAGTATACCAGTAAACGGAGTATTATAGTCGGCCATGTGGTCATCGCGATGAGTAAACGTGTGGCGCGCTGGATCATCGCGTAATATAGCGTAATCGTAAACGGCGATCAACAATGATCGCCACTTGAATAGCGCGATCGCGGCGACAGCTGTTGCGTATGATGCATTGTTGCGCGGGTGTTTGCGAGGGACACGCGGCCGTCCACGTCCGTCGATGATGCTCGATAGGCGGGACGCTTTTAGGCTAGAATTGCAGCGCTCAGCGTAAAGCGTGTGAGGTGAATATTATTTTTTTATCTGTAAAAAACATGATAAGCACGCGTGATAACGCGCGTGGCTCCTTTTCCGATTGAGCACCGTTACGAAAGCAATTTCGAAGAGAAGGAGCAACAGCTTTCTCAGGCATTTTTGGGATTCTATCTGGTATTTCTATAACGACTGTTATCTAATATTTTATCAAAATACTCGAGATATCTTTTTTTTTTATATCAAATTCTCAATTGATCGAGGCTGACTAATTTTTGAGAACCTCGTTCCGAGTAATTAAGATTGATATCCATATCTTTGTTACCCTTATGTCACTATAATTTTAACGACTAGAAGGTGTGTTTATGCTCGTGTGCGTTGTAAGAGAATAATATAAAATCTTTGCAGAGATCTCGCGAAAGATGCCTATTAAGTCGAACGAGGTCGCTCCTCATGGAATAAAGCGTACGATGTCACAAGTTTCCGAATACGATGACGCTTTGGAAGTACCTGACTCATTAGAAATAACGGTTGACGAAAATGGCGAGACGATACAAGTTCGTAAGCAAGAGAGAGAATACACGGATAATAGAGGTATGACTTTGTTGTGTTCTTGCACATAACGCACATTTCCTGACATCCCCTTTATTTCTCTTCAACCTTAACATTGTTTAGTTTGCTCTGTAATTTTTTCTGTCACTAATGTACTCTTATATAATCTTTTTTTATTCATCTACTCTCCTATTTCTCTTTTATTCTTATAATTTATATATTATAAAGCTCCCGCACTCTTACCTTACTCATATTCATACTTTTATTTTAAGTAATTTTTATCAATTTTTTGTTATGTTCTTTTTCCTCCCTTTTTTTGTATTAGAAATTCCTGGTGTAATACCTTTCACTGTTATACATGACAATTTGATCCAGTTCAAAAGTCACATTCGCAATGTGTTTATTCCTGGTGAGGAAGTGCACGTGAAAATCATAGATAATGAGCGTAGTGTGACCACACATCCCTTGAATCCGAATCTGTACACTATAGAATTTAGACATGGACCTTTTATCTGGACCATTAGAAAGCGATACAAACACATTCAATATTTGCATAATCAATTGAAAATGTATCGTGCTAGTTTGAAAATTCCTTTCCCTACCAAGAGCCACAGGGAGAGAAGAAACAGCATGAAAAATCTTGGAACTATGAATGAGAGAAAGGGCAAACGAAATGTTTTACCAAGGTGTGAAAATTATCTGAATCATATACTTCTACATTCACGGTGAAATAAAAATTAGAAAAATATAATTGAAATGTCACTTTCACACAGGTTTCCTAATAAGCCTGACATTTTAGTGCCTTATGAGCAGTTAAATCAGAGGAGGAAGGAACTGGAGGATTATCTAAGTAACTTACTCAACATAGAAATTTACAGACGTCATTCTGAAACTGTAAGTATATTTTTATAATGATAATGATTAAAGAGATCTGAAGATATCATCTTCACGTTATCGTTTTGTTTATAGATCAATTTTTTGGATATTTCCCATTTGACCTTTGTGGCTGACTTAGGGATGAAAGGGAAAGAAGGTACGATTTTGAAACGTACCGGATCAAGCGCTAAAACTAGATGCAATTTCCTTGGCCTATACGATTGTGGATTCTGTATCAAGTGCAATTATCTCCGCACGTCTGTTTGTGGCAAATGGCAAAAGAGGCATCTCGTTGTTAAGGACACCTTCGTCGCATATCTTAATCCTCAAGATGGAAGAATAAAATCTGTAATACTGATGGACAATGGCTTTGGGGTCAGTCTTGGAGTATATACTACGGGTTCACGAAGTGGCTTGCAGATTGCGAATCTGAGTAGGCATATAGTTATCAAGTGTTGGACAAAACGAAAAGCTAAGGAATGGATGGAGTTTATACAAGAAGTTAGTAACAAGGAAGGTAAGATTTTAGAGAGAGTACAATGCCTAATGTATATCTCTGTCTTTCTCTCTAGGTCTAATTGATTTAATATTGGTATATACAGGCAAAGATTTTATACAAACAAATCCACATAACTCATTCGCACCGTATCGTCCGTTCGTATCCGCGACTTGGTTTGTGGACGGAGCCGATTATATGTCTGCCGTGGCCGATGCATTGGAAGACGCTAAGGAAGAAATTTTTATTGCGGATTGGTGGCTTTCACCAGAAATTCACATGAAAAGACCAATGACCGATGGAGATTATTGGCGACTGGATAAAATTTTGCAAAGAAAAGCTGTGAGTGTAGTTTATAATATTTTTGTTAAAATGTTGCATATTATTTAAAATTATAAAAATATTAATTAAGCCTACCGCAAGGAATTATTATTTCATATTATTTAATAAACACAAGAATGTTAAATAAATGTTTTTTTTTGCAGAAACAAGGTGTCAAAATATTCGTGCTAATATATAAAGAGATCGAAGTCGCTTTAGGCATAAACAGTTACTACAGCAAACAGAAACTTGTGGAACTATGTTCTGAGAATATAAAAGTACTAAGACATCCAGATCACGCGAGGGCAGGCGTGCTCCTTTGGGCACATCACGAAAAAATCGTAGTCATCGATCAATCTCTCGCATTTCTCGGTGGCATTGATTTATGCTATGGCAGGTGGGACACCAAAGAACACAGATTGACAGATTTAGGTAAATGTCTGTGAAATCTTTTTAATATTCATTCTTTGCATTTCGACTAATAATATGTTGGTCGTAGAATCTATTCATCAATCAAGTATCTACGTTCCTTCAAGGGACAAGCTAACTAATACCAGCAGTAAAAAAGTGTTAGGCTGCACAGAGAGACATGTGCTATTAACATTAGCAATAGCAACGAATACCATCGCTATGGCGACCACGAGATCCATGCCTTTATTGTAAATACTGTTTACTCAATATTTCTATAAATATTAGACTAAAATAAAAAATATAAATCTAATTGATTTATCTTTAAAGGCCAATGATGGATGAAAAGACGCAACAGGATTTAGTATTGTCAACATTGTCAGTGGATAATTCACTTTTTATGTTGCAAGAAAAGGGAGATGGTGTCAAGTGTAACACTCCCGAATTGCAAAGAAAGAACTTGTTTGATGTCGCCAAGACGACTGTTGATAAAATGAAAACTACCATGAGAATGAAGAGCCACGATTTCATCAACATGGTATACACTTCTTACGAAGCGGACACTGATGAGAGTACAGAGAAGTACGAATCCTGTTTCTATTCAATTATGTCTTTATATTACTTTATGTTCATTTTCTAACAGAACACACATTATACAATTTTTCCTTTAATTTAGCCAACTTTCACCAGACTCTAGAGATTATGGCTGCAATTTAGAACCCACGACAAAATTGTGGCTTGGTAAAGACTATACAAATTTTATTGTCAAAGACTTTAATGATCTCGAGAAGCCGTATCAGGATCTGGTAGATAGAACCAATACTCCTAGAATGCCCTGGCACGACATTGGAGTTTTAGTGCAAAACGCTGCCGCTAGAGACGTGGCTAGGCATTTCATACAGCGCTGGAATGCCACTAAGGTACACGTAATATAATGTACACATAATATACTCGATAACATGAATCTGCTTTTTCAAATCTAAACTTTTGCACAGTTCAACTTCTCTTTCCGTTCAACTGTGGAAAAAAAATTAAACTGTGCAAAAAATTAAGTTGAAAATGTCAGACAATGTATGTAGTTGAATTCGAATATACAAAATGAACACTGATACAGTATTTGTTGTAGCTAGAAAAAGCAAATCAGAATCCGTGTTATCCTTACTTACTACCAAAATCTTATAAAAATTGCAAGAGCTACGCTTCGTTCATCAAAGAAGCAAACAGGCATAATGTTAAGTGTCAAGTGTTGCGTTCAGTGAGCTCTTGGTCGGCTGGCTTTCTCGATTCAGAGACTGTAGAGCGGAGTATACAGGAAGCTTACATTCAAGCTATCAGTGAAGCAGAAAGGTAAAAATCTGTACATATATATTCTATTAGTGGCGTATTATTAATTTGAATAAATTTGTAGATACATATATATAGAAAATCAATTTTTTATAACGCTTGCCTCCATGGAGAAGGGTGCTGTGAAGAATCAAATCGGTGAGACATTATTGAAAAGAATCCTGAGAGCGCATAGAGAAGGTGCGGTGTTCAGGGTGTTCGTTGTGATGCCTCTGCTACCAGGTTTTGAAGGAGAAGTCGGAGGACCAAGTGGAAGACCATTACAAGCAATAACTCATTGGAATTATAATTCTATATCGAGGTATCATATAATTCTTTAAGTGTAAATTAAGTGAAAAGAGCAGTATGCATAAATCATTATTCTGTTCAACGAAATAACAGGGGAAAGGACGCTATTCTAAATCGGCTACTGGAGGCAGGTATAGAAGATCCTAGCGAGTACATCACATTCCATGGCTTGAGAACTCATTCTATGTTAAATGGAACGTTGGTAACGGAGCTTATCTATGTTCACAGTAAGCTAATGATAATAGATGACAACACGGTGATCTGTGGATCAGCAAACATAAATGACAGAAGTATGGTTGCTACACGAGACAGCGAAATAGCTGTAATAATTCATGTGAGTTGACTTAGCATATTGGTCTAAGTTATGATTGTATCTTCAGTATGCAATTATTTGTATCGATCTTTGATAATTATGAAAAACAATTATGTTTTAGTTTTTTAGATAAATATGTAACAATCAGAAAATATATCATATTAATATCATAATATTAATATGATATATTTCCTGATTGTTACATATTTATCTAAAAAACTAAAACATAATTGTTAAATACTCATAATATGAGTAATTAATGCGTTTTTTTTCAATGATGATTAAATTTTCAATAATTATTATTTAAATAATTATTTCTTTTTCTCAAAATAATGATAAAAATATTTTATTTTTATATATAGAATATATTTAAATAATAATTATTGAAAATTTAATCATCCTTGAAAAAAAACGCATTAATTACTCATAATATTAATATGATATATTTCCTGATATATATATATATATATATATATATATATATATATATATATACATATATAAAATCCACAAGTTAAACATATTTTTCAATAGAATATAAAAATTCATAATTTATATATTATATTTGACGTCTTTATTTATATTATTATTTTGTATTATTTTATAAAACAAATTGTTAATTTTTTCCATAATTCTATATCTTTTATCAATTTAAATCAATCAAAGTTATAATATTTACAAAACAGGATCAGGAATTTGAAGACGGACGAATGAATAATATACCTTTTCTTTGTGGAAAATTTGCTTCTTCCTTGAGAAAACAATTATTCCGCGAACATCTAGGGTTACTGAATACTAAAGAAAACATTAATATCGATGACGCCATTATAAGATCATTTTACAAGGACATATGGTGCGCTAGAAGTAAGCGAAACACGGAAACATATGAGGAAGTATTTCACTGTATTCCCACTGACAAAGTAGTTAATTTCGCTATATTAAAACAATATCAAGAAAAAGTACCTCTCTCTATATCCGACTCACTATTAGCACAAGAAATGATAAAAAGTATAAAGGTGAATGTCAATTAACATATTTTAAATACTCTTATTTAGCATTTAATTAAATTGAACGGATATTTTTTTTAGGGTCATTTAGTAGACTTGCCATTAAATTTCTTATGCAATGAAGATTTAAAACCTGCTCCTAGAACAGTAGAAGGAATAATGCCGACTGCGTTGTGGACGTGAGTTTGTACTATACGAATGTATATTTTTAAAAATCTATTGCAATTATTGGTCACAAATTAATAAGAATTTTTTACTTATTACTGTTTTATAATTCAAAGTATGATGTAAAAGGTGATTCTTTCGTTTTATTTTATATAGTTTTTATATTAACAAGGGGAACACACCAAAGAGTTCCCCCCTTCAATTGTGTCGAGTTTTATATATGTTGTAGTCCTACCTTCCCTTTATTTCATGTTAAAGTTATACGATGTAATTTTCAAGCATTCTCGAGAAAAACGGGTTTAAAAATGTGTGTGTGCCACTCTGTAGTCTTTCCCTCATAAGAAACAAATTGGTTTTTTATCATTTCCATGATAAAAAATATCATATAGCTAGAGTAAAATTTTATCTATTTGTTATCTACTGTCTTATTGTATTATGTGACAACAGCTGGTTGCATTTTCGCCAGCAAGCAATTTATATCTATAAGTTTAAAATATGATTTATTATTCACTTTCGGTGGAATAATTCTTAATTAATAATACCTCAAATAATATATTTTTGTAAGTATAGAGAAATATAACAGCATTTAATATACATATAATGAAAATTGTCATTTTAATTTTAAATTTGTATTGTCAAATTAATTAATTTCATTCTTATTGTGCTAAGTATTAGTTAAAATTATTTTTAAACATATTAAAAATTCTCTAAAACTTTGGACTAAAATTCTATTAATTATATCAATTTAAAAAATTGTGTAGTTGACCAAAGTAAATATATAATTACAAGTATTTATTAATAAATCTAATTTATATTTCATATATAATAGGCGTGATTACTTAAGTATTACATTTTCAAATATATTTATTAACAAAATTAATAAAAATTAGTTATATATTAATTAGGGATATAAAATTTCTTTCAATGCAATCACATGTAAGAAAATATACCCAAAAAATTAAATATGTAAACAAGATGCAAGTACTTCAAGATTCACTTGAAATCTTTTCTTATACATATGTATAAAATCTTGATATTTTTTTTTATTGTTTAAAATTTAAAATTTACATATACTTGTTACCAATGAAGGAAAGAGACGTTTCTTTATAAAAAATAAAAGTAACGTTTACAATAAAACTGCAATAGAAGAAATAGAAGTCCATATAAAATATATAGGAGGTTTTAATGTAAATTAATATAATATTATTTATAACAGCGTAACTATGTTACATTCCATCTGCTTTATGCAGTTATACTTAATTATATTATAATACTTAGTATTATAATAGATAAATATGAAATTAATGAGAAGGAAAGAAATTTAAAATGTTATTTTTTTCTAATATTATTACAAATTGTTGCCTATTATTAGATAAAAATGCAATTTAAAAAATTTCTGGTAGTTATTGTTGTTCATATGACAAAGATATAATAACAATTATGACAAAGTTTTGTTAATATACAATATTAAATAAAATGTAACAAAATGTGCAATCAAATGAATTGCAAATGTACGAGCAAACGAGCTTTGCGACAATAATGTTGTGAATTTTTTGTTCATATTGGTACACAATTATGTATTACAGCTCATGTAATTTTAAATAATTATTTTTGTATTTAATATATTAATTATTTTAGATTACCAAAAGATAAGACATACGAGTTGAAAATTTAAAAAAAAGCACAGATAATATATAGTCTTCCATTGCAATATCTAAAAGATTTTATATAATGTATTCTTGTGTGGCTAATCTTCCGAGTTTATTTTTACTTGCTAGTATGAAAAAGATATTGTTGGTTGAATATAAGTATAAAGTGTGTAATTGATATTTTAAAGAATCGACCAATGTTTTTATATCATATGTACCTAATATTTTATAATGCATTTATTTGATGTATTTAATAAATTTAAAGAATATATATATGTGTGTTCTTCATTTCATTCTTAAAAATAATTTAATAAAGAATTAAATGTGTGTGCCTGCGTGCGTGCGTGTGTAAATATAAAGTTAACAAACATTTTTAAAGTTTTTGAGTTTAATTCAATTTTTTTAAATAAAGCTGTATTTCGAAATTTTTATATTATTAAATCTATTTATAAATAATTGAGTTTTTAATAATATTCAATATATTATATCAATTATATGCATTCAAATTTTGAATCTGTTTTATACAAATTAAAGTGCATAATCATGTTCTATAAATATGTAATACCACATATACATGATATAAATTCAAATAATTGATTTGATAAAAATTCACTCACCGATTGGTCGCTGCTCTTGCTGCTGATGCTGCTGCTGCTACTGCTACATTCCTTTTCTGGTTTTGATTCTGAAAATTCGATAAATATTATTCCTAAACTCAAACACAAAAGCAGGTAAAGAAATGTATCACTTGAAAAAATAGTATATTTAATACCGAGTCGCTCCATGGATGCCACTTTCTGCTGACATCATCCTGCTATTCTCGAACTGCACATTAATAACGATCGCCCGATACTTTATTCGACACTCCCGATATTACGGATAATATATCACACACGAGTAAAACGTAAACCGCGCGCGAGAATTTCACTTGGCGCGACCGTTACATTTGAAAAAATACGTGAAAGGATGGCTCGTCTGATTGGCGGCGAAAATCAACATGGCACGAAAGTGGCGTGACATCACGTAACTTCGTGGAAACGCAGGCTGAGGAAACCGTTTGAATGAAAATTACGCGTCGAGATACAACAAACGGAGACAAATTCGTTTCGAGAATTAATTCGAGAATATTTTGCTACGACTAGTAACGCTTTGGCACTCGCGATTCTACCGAACGTATCCCCTTCAAACAAACACTTTGCTCGAACGAGCACGCGAACAGTTCACTCGAAACCGAAGGCACGATGCCGCGCTTTACACGATGCTTGAATACAAACTCTGTTACGTATCTCACATGGCTCGCGGGTCGTCTGTTAGCGCGACGGCACTCTCAACAGTCTCGACACAACACCGTACTTGCGCACAATAAATTCTGAAGACGCGAGACACGCACGAAGTCGACAGAAAGTCCGATGCGTCCGACCGGCGCTGGAGCGCGGAGCAACATGGCGGCGGCAGCGGCGTACGTGACTCGGCGCTACTCGGCGCAGGCGCGGCGAGTCAACCGCCTAGCAACGCCGAGTGGCGCCGACTAGCGCCGAGTACCGCCGAGTCTGCCTACCAGTCACGTACGCCACTCCAGCGCCGGTCAGACGCTCTGTCGACTCCGTGCGTGTTCAGAATTGAATTGTGCGGTGTTGTGTGCAGGTATGGTGTTGTGTTGTTGTTGTGTTAGACGAACCGTCCTTTTCACGTATTTTTCAAATGTAACGGTCACGCCAAGTGAAATTCTCGCGCGCGGTTTACGTTTTACTCGTGTGTGATATATTATCCGTAACATCGGGAGTGCCGAATAAAGTATCGGGCGATCGTTATTAATGTGCAGTTCGAGAATAGCAGGATGATGTTAGCAGAAAGCGGCATTCGTAAAGCGACTCGGTATTTCGGAAAAAAATGTAGCAGTAGCAGCAGCAGCATCAGCATCAGCGGCAGAAGCAGCGATCGGTGAATGAATTTTTATCAAATCAATTATTTGAATTTATATCATGTATATGTGGTATTGTATATTTATGGAACACGATTATGCACATTAATTTGCATAAAACAGATTTAAAATATGAATGCATATAATTGTAAAATTTACGGGTATAGCATGAAACAAAACCAAATAAACGTGGACATAGCATAGAAGAGACCTAAAAATGTACATTACCTACGGGATTTATAGATATTTGACTACATAGTTCAATGTGCACATTTTGTGCACATAGAGGCGCTGATGGATGAAAACACCTAAAACGATGCGATGACCGCTCTCAGCCATCTCTGGCAACTCTGATCAGTTTGGTCTGGCTGAATGTAGTCATTCATCTCGAGAGAACGTGGAGTGTAGAGTGGTGTGTAGTATGTGTTTGTTTGAATAAAATCATAATTTTTAAAAAGGAAGAAAAAATAATTTTATATTGCAATGGCAAATTTTACCGAAGATTTGTTTGACGTCTTTGATGAACAGGGCGACGATACAGAAATACCAGATATTTCGAAGTAAGTTAAGTGATTTTTAACCTAATCGAAGTTTAATCTCATTCTTATAGTAGTTCATCTCGTTGCGATTGTAAATTACTTATTTAAAATTAACATGTGCAGGAAAAGCGAGTCAGAATCGGGAATAAAGCGACAGCTTGACACAGACAATGACAAGCCAGCTGTTAAAAAATTACGACAGGAATCTGTCGTAGATGATATCAAGTAAAGTTTTACATTACAATGACGATCATTGGAATATTAAAATTATATTTAATATAATATTAATTAATATAATTAATTACATACATATCCATTTTTATACATAATTGTATTATAGAAAGAAAAACTGTACAATATAACTATATTCAACATTAATTTTTCAGTATAGAAGAAATAGTATGTCGTATAAAAGTACATACTGTAGATACTATAGAATCTTGTATGCACGAGATAGCTATTCCTCCCGATCAAGAGTATGTACCATTAGAGCAAAAGCAAAGCAAACCTGCTAAAGAATATAAATTTATACTTGATCCATTTCAAAAGGAGGCAATTTTATGTATTGAGAACAATCAGTCGGTTCTTGTTTCTGCACATACATCAGCTGGCAAAACTGTTGTGGCTGAGTAAATATTTTGCCTTTAAAAAGTGCTTTTCTCAAATTCTTTTATCGACAACGATTTTATTTCTTTATACTATATTATAGATATGCAATAGCATGTTCACTTAAGGACAAGCAGAGAGTAATATACACTACTCCAATCAAAGCATTAAGTAATCAGAAGTATAGAGAATTCCACGAAGAATTTAAGGATGTTGGTTTAGTAACGGGCGATGTTACTATAAATCCAACAGCAAGTGTATTAATTATGACTACTGAAATTTTGCGAAATATGCTCTATAGAGGTTCAGAGGTTTGTTTTGTTTTATTTTATTTTACATATATTTTTGAAATATTTTTTTATGATTATAGAAATGAAATATATTGAACTTTGCGGTTAAAAATTGCTTCGAGATCTTGGATGGAAAAAAATTATTAATTATATTTAAACAATGCGAATTTATTAATTACATTTGAACAATAATTGACTTGTGCAATTGGTCAATTCTTTCTTTGTGTCATGAACACAAGATTTCAAGATATATAGGATTTCTCTAAATATTGCTTCAAATAATTGCTAAATCATATGAAAAAAATGTTAAGTAAATCTTACTTGAAATTTTAAGATGACTTGTATTTTTAAGAGGGAAAATACTTTTACAAGGATGAAAATAAGTCAATTTTTATAAATTTTTTTGAAGGGGAATGGTTTGTTTTACATTTTTGAAACTTTAGGTATTATTTATTGGCACTTTTAACTATCATAACGTTTCTTTTTTATTATGAAATATTTAAAAATGGCATTATTGGTAGGAAAGGTGATGAGAGTTGTTAAACGGCGTAACTTCCAGCCTCTGTTGTATTGATCTGAAACAAAAGACGTAAAAATTTTTTTATTATTAATATTTATACAGTGTGCGTGAACCTAAAGAAAATAAAAATTGAAGAAATTGCATGCTTAAAAAAATTAAATTTTTTACTCATTACACGAAATTTTTAAATCATAATTTTTTTCTAAAAAGCATGCAATTTCTTCAATTTTTATTCTTTTTCACTTTTTTAGGTTTTTCACTTTTTCACGCACATTGTATGAATATTAATAATCAAAAAATTTTTACATCTTTTGTTTCAATCTAGCAGAGGCTAGAAGTTACACCGTTTGACAATTCTCGCGTCACAATCTTTCCGACAAACAGTGCCATATCTCCACTATTTTTAAATATTTTATAATAAAAAAACGTTGTGATAATTAAAAGTAACAATAAATAATACCTAAAGTTAAACATACTGGTTCTTTAAAAAAAATTATAAAAATTGACTCATTTTTACCCACCTAAAGATATTTTCTCCCTTAAATGAAATTACATGATTAAATATATAATTCTTCTATTATTTTATGCATAAAAGTATTAAAGTATAAGTGCCAAAAAAAGTATAATTTATGAGATATTTTATATTTTATGTCAAAATACTTGAATAAAATGTAAAATATGTTGTGAGCTATTAATTTTGTATAACTACACACACACACACACACTTTTATATTTTTATATGCTAGAATTATGTAAAAAAGACTTTTATAATTATACTTAAAAAACAAAGATTACTTTAAAATTTCAAAAACATTCATCTAAAAGAATATACATTTATTATAAAAATATTTCTTTTAAAACATAGTAAATTTGTCTTGAAATTATTTCATCTTGAAACCTTAATTATATATATCTGTGTGTTAAACAGCTAATTGAAATTAATAAAAATACATATCTTCCAAATATGACAAACGCATAGCAACAAATTATTTGGTCAATATAAGATCAATGTTTTTAATAAAATATTAAAAATTGATATAAAATATACTGCATGGGAAGAAAATATGTTGTATATGCATTACTTGTTGCATAGGTAATGCGTGAGGTCGGATGGGTGATTTTTGACGAGATTCATTACATGCGTGATAAAGAGAGAGGTGTGGTTTGGGAGGAGACACTTATATTGCTACCAGACAATGTGCATTATGTATTTCTTTCTGCTACTATACCAAACGCGCGACAATTTGCGGAATGGGTGGCACATTTACACAAACAACCCTGCCATGTAGTTTCTACGGACTATAGGCCTACTCCATTACAACATTATGTATTTCCAGTTTGTGGCGATGGTATACATTTGGTTAGTGATAATTCATAATAAAAAATCGTGTTTATTTAAAGAAAAAGGTGTTACCTATTTGTATATTTAATCTATTTGTATATCTATCTATCTGAAACAGGTTGTAGACGAGACGGGTCAATTCAAAGAGGAAAATTTCAACAGAGCCATGGCGTGTCTGCAGAACATGGGCGACGCAGCTAAAGGTGACACGAAAGGACGCAAGGGTGGTCTACGTGCCACAAACAGTGGACAAACCAACATCTTTAAAATGGTGAAAATGATCATGGAGAGGAACTTCGCACCCGTAATAATTTTCAGCTTTTCAAAGAAGGACTGTGAAGTTTATGCGATGCAAATGGCTCAATTGGATCTAAACACGTTAGAGGAGAAAAAACTGGTAGATGAAGTTTTCAACAATGCAGTGGACGTTCTCAACGACGAGGACAAGAAGTTGCCGCAAGTCATGAATTTGCTGCCGCTTTTGCGGCGTGGAATAGGAATCCATCATGGTGGGCTCTTGCCGATCTTGAAGGAGACAGTCGAGATATTGTTCGGCGAGGGTTTGATCAAAGCTCTCTTCGCCACTGAAACATTCGCAATGGGCTTGAACATGCCGGCACGGACGGTTTTGTTCACGGCGGCCCGTAAATTTGACGGCAAAGACTTTCGTTGGATCACGTCAGGCGAATACATCCAGATGTCCGGTCGCGCCGGCAGAAGAGGTCTCGATGACAAAGGAATCGTCATATTGATGATAGACGAGCAAGTTAGTCCCGTGATTGGTAAAGCTATCGTTCAGGGAAAGCCAGACCCGATTAACTCTGCATTTCACTTGACCTACAATATGGTCCTTAATCTTCTCCGAGTGGAAGAGATTAATCCAGAATACATGTTAGAGAGAAGCTTCTTTCAGTTTCAGAATCAAGCTGGTATTCCAGTTTTGTACAATAGTAAGTTGCTATTAGCACTTGGCGTAATGTTACCAGTAGCTAAAAAGTTGAAAAGTTGAAAATTAAGTTAATTTTGATTGCGTTTTCAGAGGTAAAGGAATTATGTAGTGCTTATAACACCGTGAACGTGGACAGATACGATGAGATTTCTACCTATCACGATATACGTGAACAACTCAATCGATTGAGCGCAGAGTTTCAATCATTTCTAACAAAACCAGAGTATTTGGTTCCATTTTTACAGCCTGGAAGATTAGTAAAAGTATATATATTTTATAATTTAGTGTACATACCATTTGGCGCGAAACTTTTAACAAAATTTATTTCTTGTACATTATTATTATCATAGGTGAAAAATGGAAACGAAACGTTCGATTGGGGCATCATAGTGAATTTTAAGAAGAAAAATCCAAAAAATCCAGTAAAAGGCGTGACTGTTATCGTCATTGATATTTTACTTCATTTATCGAAAGAATCTAAAGAAGGCAATCCAATTCCATGTCGCGACGGCGAAGAAGGCGAGATAGAAGTAGTTCCTGTTTTGCACAATTTAATTTCACAAATTAGTTCATTGAGATTGTATTACCCAAAGGATCTTAGACCACCTGATAATAGGAAGAGTGTCCTGAAAACGATACGGGAAGTGAAGAAAAGATTCCCAGATGGTCCACCATTACTCAATCCTATCACGGATATGCATATAGAGGCTCAAGCGTTTAAAGATATTGTAAAGAAAATTGAAGCGTTAGAAAAAAGATTATACGCACATTCATTACACAAGGTGAGTAGGAGAGAGACAGTTTATGTTGCGTGGTAGTACGTTTTTGTACTTAAAGTATTTTCTTGTCAAGGCAAATAAAAACTTTTATTACGTGGAATTTATGTTGACATATCCTCATCTTGCAAATGTATTTTTTTTTACATTCGATTTTGAAACAAAAGTTAAAAATTTTAAATGTTTGATTATTTATAGGACCCCAATGTAAATGTATTGTACGAGCAATTTTTGCACAAGGAAGAATTAGCTGCACAACTTAAACAAGCCAAAGAAGAGTTTAAGCAGGCTAAATCGATACTTCAGATGGATGAGCTCAAATGTAGGAAGCGAGTTTTAAGAAGGATGGCGTATTGTACATCGGCTGACGTTATAGAATTAAAAGGACGTGTAGCTTGCGAACTAAACGGTGCCGATGAGCTGTTAATGACAGAGATGATTTTTAATGGTCTCTTTAACTCTTTAAGCGTACCACAAATGGTGGCGCTGATCAGTTGTTTCGTATGCGACGAAAAATCAAATGAAATGCCCAAAAGTACAGAAGAATTAAGCGGCCCACTTCGGCAGATGCAAGACTTGGCTCGAAGAATAGCGAAGGTCTCGACGGAGGCCAATCTGGAATTAGACGAGGACGCATATGTCGATAGATTTAAACCGTATTTAATGGATGTTATATACGCTTGGTGTAAAGGCGCAACATTCTTACAAATTTGTAAAATGACAGATATATTTGAAGGTAATGTATATATTAGCATATCTTATTGTTAAAATGATAAACTGAAGCACTTTTCTTTAACGTGTGTATATACGTATGTACATAAAACATATATTCCAGGATCTATTATCAGATGTATGCGACGTTTAGAGGAGGTGCTTCGACAATTGTGCCAAGCTGCAAAAGGTATTGGAAATACAGATCTAGAAAATAAATTCAGTGAGGCGATCAAACTCATAAAACGGGACATTGTATTTGCTGCGTCCTTATATTTATAATGCAGGAAAGAATAAACTAGTTTCATAAAGTAATAAATCCGCTTTTGTTTATATATATATATATATATATGTGTGTATATATATATATATATATATATAGATTTTGTATGTCTTATTAAATTATACATCCCTATATGTAAAATTCATTATGTTATTCGTTATTTACATAGCCCAGTTGCGATGTGTTTATAATAAACAAAGGCAGTTTTTTGTTTGAAATCGAATGTGTTCGAAATACAATTTATTCCTGAAAATTTAAAGTATATAATACGTACGCATGTGAAAACGAACTTTCGCTTTCTTTTTTTTATAAAATAAAAATTATATTCGCGCGGAGTGCGTCACATACGAAACTTCGTCGTATATGAAAAATTCAGCGTAAAAATTGTATAGTCGCAAGATAAACAGGACTCGATAATCACTATTTCGAAGTTGTTAAATAAATACATTCCTGAAGAATATTCGCGACACTTAATTTCTACATTTGAATTTAATTACAATATATTGTTTATCGTTCCTCTAAAATTACTGTTTCCTGGGGACAGAATTTCAGTTCCATCAAAGTGAGTTTTGAGTCCATGGATGTTAACTGGAAGAAGATTAAGCATGTTTGATGTGTTGCATGTTACAAATATTTTACAGTAATGTTAAAAAACCTAGTAATTTTATTTAGATTTGGCTTTTTTATCTAAAGAAAGAAAATATTAAAAAAATAAAAAACCTACATAATAAGAACTTAAATGCTTACATCATCTACTTACATCCCTTCGAGGCCAACTGGATAGGAGCTTATATTCCTCTGTAGGATAACCTTCCACAATAAGGAAATTAAAGAGCGTTTGTAATGGCGTGTCCGATTGAAATTTACGTTCCAAGAATTTTCCCGCCGGAAGCCGTACTCTCACTTTCATCACGCCGTCGCCAGCTCCTTGTTGCGGTTCAGGTGGTAAACTAGACTCTACAGCTTGTCTATGAGCCTCTTTCCTCGCTTCTTCAGCTAATCTCTCGTTTTCAGCCTGCTCTTTCATTTTTTTCTCACGTTCTTCTTGCATTTGTTTTGCTTCTTCTTTTGCTCTTAAAATATATTATAAATATTATACTTTCTGTTCTATATTTTGTCTCTGTGTCTGTGTAAATTTACTGAGTAAAACGTTGATATGCATTACCCCTTTTTTAGCATCTTTTATTGGATCTTTAAATTAGCTTTACAGAATTCTAAATTCTTTTACACAATTAAAATACGTATAAAAATAAAAAGGAAAAAAAAATTGCATGTTAATAAAAAAATTTGTTACATATTAATATTTTTTTATATCATGAAAACCTGGAAATTTCGTTCAATTACGTAAAAAAATTTGGAAATCTGTAAAACCAATTCAAAAATATTTTCTAACAACAAATGTTAGTTTTGCTCTAGAATTCCCTTAAACATTTAAATGATATTTCTTAATTACCTATCAGCTGCCAAACTTTCTTGATACGCTCTGTCTTGTTCTTGCTTAACTCTTTCTCTAGCCTGTCGTTCTTCTTCAGCGCCAATATCAGCTCGCCTTTGTTCCTATTAAAAAAAAAAGTTATTTGACAATTATATAAAATTTATATATATTTAAGCTCATACAGTTGTATTTCCTCTGTGTATGTATGTGCGCGTGCGCATAAAAGCTGTACTTACCTGAAACACATCGACAGCTTGTACCAAATTCGTTAGTAACTCATTAACACCTACATTGCCATGTACGATAGTAAATATTTCCGTGTTAGATCTGGATCTCATGATGATCATAAGAACTGGCAAGGTATCAACATCTATGCTTGATACAGCTAACGTGCCGACAGTACCAAGAGTTTGAGTTATAGAATACAAAAATCTAAAAATCGAACGCAGTATTTAACTGATATGAACTCGCATAAATGTTTGAAATCATATAGTGGTGTAAATTTTACCTTTCTTTGTTAGATTCATACGTAATGTCCCAACCCCACACTATAAAATTCGCCGAGAGAAGTTGAAGCACAGTTTCAAAGCCTAATAGTTGAGTACAAAAGACATTTGCTAATACACTATTATCGTGGTGCAAATATACAGCCAATAATTTCCTCTGTAACAGTATTAATGACATATTTTTATCAGTTTTAGGCACTTACTGTTTTTTTTTTATTTTAATAGAACAAACCTCCTTCGCTGGTTTTAGACAAGATTCCTTCAGGGCGTCCTCGAATGTACCAGTGAAGAATTCTGGATGTGCTGCTCCGTATCGTTTTTCGAATTGCTCCGCGAAATGTAACGTACCCGTTACCTCATCTACTACAATTTCTGGCACTGTTCATAAATAAAAAAAAAACATTCAATTGTATTGTACTAACATATTATATTGCTTCAATAAAACAGCAGTTTTCTTATGTTTGAAACTCACTGAGACGCTCTACTTTAGTGGGTTTAACATCGTCTATGAAAATATCGTCATCGCCAGTAAACTCTTCCGGAACATCAAACTCTTCCACATCCTCCTGCTCATCTATGGAACTGTCGCTGTCAACTAGATCGACAACCTTCTGAAACAATATCAATGTCATTACAATTCTACATTAACTACTTTAACAGAGAACTTATTTTTCAAGTTTACTGAAATTTTATATACAAATTCACAAATTTTCCATTTCTATTAAAAACTCCAGATGTAAAATTAGAAATTTTTTTTTTAATACAGCTTTGAAACAAGTTTATATCTTTTAGTTCTTTACCCCCAAAAAATAAGTCACTTAAGTTTTAATTATTACAAAAATTCGAAAGTATTTTAAAAAATTAATATAAATTGATATATAATCTCTGAATAATATATCCATCTTATCTTATCAGAAGTACAGAATTTGATATAAGAATCACACAAAAATGTACGTAAATGTATGTATATGGATTTGTATAATATATTTATTGCTAATCAGTTGTCAAAATGTCGACATTATAAAAAAAGATTAAAGAAATAATTTTACCCAGAAAGAGAGAAAAGGGGAGAGGAAGAGAGGGAAGGGAAGAGAAAGAGCGAAGAAAAAGATAAAAATTTAAATTAAAAAAATTTTGGAGTGTGATGTACACACACACATCAATAAATTTCCACACACATAAAAATCCATGATTTTCAAAGATAAAAAGTTTCTGAAAATTGCAAATTTTTCTGGTTTTTTGTGGTAATAAACACCATATATACCTTTTTTTCTTCCTTCGCGGGAAGTTTTCCAACAGATAGATCATGCTCCGGATAACATATACCACTTTGTGCCAGTATTACATTATCGTCCTTCATTGAACTAGGCCAACCCTTCCATTGTTGATTTCGCACGGGCACGTCTATTAATGAGTAGATATCCGTCTTTACCTCTAACACAGTGCGCGTGCCAGGAAACTTCAGTTTGTACGTTTTATTATGCACTTCATCCTTCACATTTAATGTGTAGGTCAGAGTCATACGATCTGACAGACTCAGGCTGAAAACGGAAAAATGTATATTTGCATGGAGTACTTAGAAAAAACTCGTTACTTGTAACAAAGTTATAATTAGAATTCTTTTTCACACACACACACACACAAAAAATAACTGTAACTTTATGCCTTTCTTTCCACCTATAACTTGATTACATTTTTTTGTAATTAATAATTAATTTTATTAATTATTTTTATAGTTATATTTCGAACTTAACTATCAATATATTAACAAAACTATTGATTCAGCAAAATGATAAATCATTACTCTTCATGTCTTATTGGTTTACTATTTTATCACAAAATTCAAATTTGACAAACTTAATGAAAAATATTGATCTCTCTAATAATTTTAATTCTAAGTAAATGTATTGATTAGTTACAAATTATTAATTTAATTAATTATTAATTATTAAATATATTTTGATTTTAAAAAGCTCATAAAGTCATCTGTTTTACCAATGACTTTTTCTGTTTTAAACTAATCTTATAATTAACTTTATAGAATTGTAAGTCTTTACAAAATTAAGTATAGTTCGCACAAAAATGAAGAGAACAAAGAACAATTTCACATCAATAACAAAAAAATTTTTAATATAACACTTAAATATTATATTTTTATAATACTTAAATATTATATTTTTATAATACTTAAAAATTTTTTTAAATCTTTTGTTATTGATTTGAAATTGCCCTTTGTTCTCTTAATTTTTGTAAAAGAGATTGGAATTCTAAAAAGTTATTTCAAAGATATTTTCTAATAAAAAATGTTGGTAATTGGCTTTAGAATCTCCTTAAATTCTTGAAATAAATATGATTCTTCATATACAAAACAATGTAGCACTTAACTGAGTGTTCAGTGTAAAAAATTTAATAATGATAGAAATAATATATAAAGTAAAATAACAATGCATCGATATTTCAAGAAATTAACTAAAAAATAACAACTTGTTACTTTTCAAATAACTATAACTGTAACATGTTACTTTTTAGAGTAATTTATGTAATGCTAACTAGTTACTTTTTGAGATAAAAAAACGAATTATTTCTTTCAAAGTAAAACCTTCGGCACACGATACGATTTTTCATGCTATCGCAGATCGCATACGAGGCGTCTTACTACATATCCTCATTGGCTTACAATTGGAGGCATAATCATCCGAGCCAGTCAGGACATGTATTAAGATGCCTCATGTGCAATCTAGCATGAAAAATCGTATCATGTGCCAAAAGCTTAACTTTCTCAATCCTGGATTCATAATTACAGCAATCACAGAATTGACAAGATTTTACAACTTACGATTCATGAGCCAAGTCACCGTCTTGCGACAACATCGATAGATACAGTGTATTTTCTCTAGGCAGATCTAAAACTTTTAGTGTTGTAGTCATTGATGCAGGTTCAATTTTCCATCCATGAAGATTCTGTTGGCAGACTGGTACACCCGTTTTGTAATATATAAATTGCTTAAGTTCCCCTTAAAAAGAAAAAAGTATTTTTGTAATTTGACCTGTTTTGCCTCAATGTTAAATCTTTTGAATGTTAATTCAATTGTCTAAATAGACAATCGGTACTTACTTAAGGTGGATAACTCGGAAATATTTATATTATAAACTTTATCAAGATAATTAATGTGGAATGTAAGTGTTCGATTTTTTATGCAACTTTTAGGTCTACTTGTCCCAGGTTTTGCATTCTCCACTATGTCTTCTGTGCTCACAGATCCTATTTTTTTCGAGTTCTGCAGCTTTGATGATGAAGACGAGAGTGGTGTTACTTTAATTTCCTCTACCATTTCTATATCCGGAGCCATTTCAGATGGTAGCTGCTGCGTAGTCTGAGGCATGGCTTTATTTATCGCAGCCTGAATGAGAAAATAGATATCAAACTAATTACAAAAGCCAATTTTGTTACAATTATGACTTTATCGTATTTATATTTACCAGTAAGTCCCAGTTTGTTTCTTCCAAGTATAAAATAGCTTCCTCAAAATCATAAATTCCAGTGCAAGCCTGAAAATAATTTACATTTAAAGAAAAAATAAAACTCACGAAGAAAAAAACGCAAAATCACAATGATGTATTAATATACATCATCATATATTCATCTAAGAAGCTCTTCAAGTTTCAAAAACAGACAAAGGCAAAAGGGTCGACATGACAAAGAAATCGAGGGAAATTCTCGGAAATCCTGGCATCAAATTACAGTGTTGGCATGATTTAACGCGGTGCAGGTCATATGGTTCAAGAGTAATATGATATCCCGACTGTCATAGGAGAAGTCCCGGGATTATCCGGGATGACTCCAAACGTTCCTCGGAATTATTTGTCAATGTCATCCACACGTAATGTCCATAACCTAGAAATGCGTTTGCGTCGCGCGTGCGAGCAAGCTTCGAGAATCCGAACAAATTACCTGAAAGTCAGCCAGTATCGCGTCCCGATTTTCAGCCATCGCAAAAAATGAAATTCCGACGCAAGGATCGCGAGACAGTCCCTCGTCCAAGTTTTGCGACACACTCTCTTACGCTCTGTTATCTCGAAAGCTATTACAAATAACATGAACAACAACTGCTGCTGCTAGCCATTAACGTCTTGAACCATGGAATTTTCATGTAATGTACACTCGGCGTCTCACGCGTGTAAAAGGACGCAAGATAAGATGCAGTAGCGCGGCTCCAATGCTCCAACTGAGTTCTGAAGCGAAGCTGGCTACATCGGAACTATCGGAAGTAATCGGAGGCTCCGATTCGAAGCCATCCCCCGTTTGACCACGTTTACGAAAGACCACCAACCATTCAGCGCAATTTTGGTGCTTGGAGTTTTGCCGTTGGATCATCAATCAAATAAATTGACCAATTGGCGCGTAGTAAAGTATAAGCTTCTACCAATACAAAACTTGAAATTAAATTTTGGCTTATAGGTCGTATTTATAATCAAATTACTGTAACTATAAAAGTTCAAATTAATCAACTTTTAGCCCGGATCTACAATAGTATAGTAAGCCTTATGCCATAAGGAATTATATTATATATGCCAATTATATTTGATTATTCTTCTCATATTCGATTATAATTGGTCAATTTCTTATGGCATAAAGCTTACTACACCTAGGACGGGATTCATAGACCGATCTTAAGCTCAAGCATTGTCTTAAGTCTAGCTTTGAGCCGACTTGAGACTTACTTAACCAATGAAATAACAGCATTGACGTCTCAAGATCGTGCTTAAGCTGGAACTTGAATAAGATTCGACTATGAATTCCGACCTTTAATAGGTTACTAGTCTTTCAACTTCTTACGTTTATGGTTATGGTAACGTCATTTCTATTGGACCCGCGCCCTAAGCCTTATGACATAAAAAACTAACCAATTATAATTGAATATGAGAAGAATAAACGAATATATAATTGGTTCATTCTTTATGGCTTAAGACTTACTATTGTAGATCCGGCCTTAAAGTTACGGATCTCCATTGGACTTGCGCCTTTAATAGTGTTTCCCCGAACGTACCCATTAAACGTAGTCCATGCCCTAGGGTACGTTCCGTTTCACGCATGATACGCATGATGCATCGCGTTCATCCTTGTTGTTTGTAAACGTTAAACAAGGATGAACAATGTATGCGCATCATGCGTTGAAACGGAACGCAGCCCTAGTTTACACCGAGCACTTGGTACGCGTATCAAGTAGTGTGAATTTAAGCTGATCAGCCAATGATTAAACACATTCACTAGTTATTTACTATTTGATACGCGTACCAAGTGCTCGGTGTAAACTAGGGCCTAGAGCTGTGTCAAATAACCTACAACGAAAGTTCGGTTGACGGCACGTTAAATCACAAAAAGAAAAAATATATATTTAAATTATTTAATTTAAAAGTAAGTATAGAAAATGCTTTTAATTTAGGACAAAGATTAAAAGAATCTCTACATGATAAGAAGTTAACAAAATATAATAATCTAGGAAGAAGAATTACGGATGTAAAAAACAGTCCAAAAGAAGAAATACTCTCTTCATTTAAAGCAAGAAAAAATTATTTTAATTTTGGTATGTTGATTAGATTAATGTAATTTAATTGATTCTAATTATGTTAATAAAATATTTTCCGTTGAGATGACAATGACGAAAGAACCGTCTACTATCGTCGTGACAATTTCAAGAATAAACAACTTGGAAGCTGAAATGCTTAGAATGTCTGATATAAAGCGCTACGATACAAGAAATTATGATTGTAGACATAATTTTTATTTTTAATCAAACTTTAATTATAAAGCGAACATGCTTTCGAAATACGTATTTCTGTTGCTGCTTGTTTGCACAGGATGCATTCTGTTATTTATCACCTTGGTAGAGAGAGGATTACGTCCACAGAATCTAAAAATAAATTTAATGCAGCTTCAAACGGTATACGAGATGACCGGCGAATCACCAGGAGTCTCTAGAATCATAATCGGACCATCATCGTGCAACGCTACTTTTCTGATATGGATTGTCACATCTTACGCGGGTGAACTTTCAGCGAGAAGCGCTTTACGGCGAGCTTATACCGTTGAAGAACTGCAGGCTCTAGGGATTGGAAGAGTATTCCTTCTTGGCACACTGAACGACGATGCCGAAAGAAAGACGCATGTGCAACAGAATGCACTGTTGGATGAGTCGCGACGGTTTAACGACATACTTCAGGGAGACTTCCTGGATACCTATAGAAACCTAACTCGCAAGCATCTAATGGGTCTTCAGTGGGCGGTGACCAATTGCAAGGACGTTAAATATATCATGAAGATGGACGATGACATTGTTGTAAATTTGTACGGCATACTGGAAAAGTTGCTTTCAGATACGATACAGGAGAATTCTCTGATTGGTTACACAATGAGAAATATGATCCCTGTACGAGAGCCAGCTAACAAGTGGTACGTGAGTAGGATGGAATATGCGGATAGCATTTACCCGGAATTTGTATCCGGCTGGTTGTATCTTGTGCAACCACAGGTGGCAAGTCGACTGATCGATCACGCAGAGTCTTCCCGCGAATATTTCTGGATCGACGACGTATTCGTTACCGGCATCCTGAGACGAGCTCTGAATGTAAGAATTCAAAATATAAGCGAATTTTACACAACGGACCATCGGTATTTGGAATGTTGCATGAAGGGCAGGGCGAGTCTGCTGAAATGCGAATTCCTGGTCGGTCCTAACGGCGGCAACGCCGAGCTGCAGGTGAGGTTTAAGGAATTTGCCAAGTTCTGCCAGGCAAATTGTACCGTCCGCAAGGAGAGTAATCTCGTTGGCAAGACCTGTGTAGTGGCGTATAAAGAACCAAGTCCATACAAAGGTGCTGCACAAATAAGTCCAATCAGAATTTTATGAAAAAACAGTTGATCGGTAGGCAGACCAGTGTGATATTAACAACACATCTCAATATACAATTTTATTACACAGAATATTTTCTATTTATTATCGTATAAAATTTGTACAGTATATTTTACATTTTACTATTGCATAATAGTTTAACAGACGAGCGCAGTTGTTTCATACTTTCATTCATATCTCCTTTTTTTGCGTCAAGTTTTTATACGATATAGCTCTTATACGATAGTATGCTCTATCACAGTTATACATACGTGATATACAGTTTCTCTAATAAAAACAAACAATTTTTAAGTCTAAATTTTCACAAAAACAATATTTTGATGTCTATTAAAAAAAAAATTTTTTTTATCTTTTAAACAGATCTTAAAATGTAAAATACTTATCCTTTAGGAATCATCGAGAGTTAAGAAAGCACAATACAATAGTTTATTAGCTATCATTAACGAAAAAATTATAGATAAGAACTAAAATGGGAAGTTATACTCTCTATAGCTGTCCGAATATGAGACATTTTTTAAAATTTGCATTTTTAATTAAATCAAAAAGCAGTTCGCAATTTTACTTTATAAAATTGGAAAGATAAGTGGTTTCTTCTTTTAGTTTTCTCAACAACATAAATAACATGAATTATAATATCTCCTCCTTTCTCTTCTATATCTCTATTAAACAATTAATTTTAATATAGAAAAGATACTACATTAAAATTAATACATTGAGAATGTTGTCGAATTTTAAAGTAGAGATTTTTTCTTCGGTAACTGAAAGGTGGCACCTAGGCTTAAATGATCGCTACCTACTATAAAATTTGGTATTTTGGGTAACGTGGCGCACTGGGTTATTGTAGGTAGAGTGTATTTCTGCAAAGGTTGGATGTTGCTGTAGAATATATAATCTACTGTGATCCACTCGTCCTGATACGTGGTCGCCTCTTTTTCTCCGTGAGGACCTTTGTGCGTATAAACGCTACGCATATTAAAGGGATGTGTTAAGGTGCCGGATGAGAATTTCGCGGAATGGCCCTGCACAATCTCTATCTCGACGATCTGCGTGCGGCCGTTATCACTAGTGGCACTTTGTTGCAGCACGTTTATATTACAAGGCGTGGGCGCATTCTCATTTCGTACTTGAAGATGTGATTCACTGTTCTCTAACTGATTAGAAAAAATGGAAAACAATTCTTAAAATAAACCGTTAGAAATAAAAAAAATCAAGATTGAAAAACAACATGGCATGTAGAAATTAAAAGCACAATATCTTTAAACCTATTCTAAAAGCTCTATATAGGCATGAACTAATGGCGTTCATAAAAATACATGTTAAAATAGATTTTGGAATTGGTAAAAAAAAATTAAAATTTATTCATTTTTCTATAACATAATTAAGTTTTTTTTTAATTTGCAAAAAATTAAAATACTAAATAATATAAACTGAACAATGCTTTTATTCCTTTAGTCAGTCATTCAAAATCTCAATTTAAAAATATTACAAAATTTTAATGATTCAAAACGTTTATACTAGAATTTTTTGTGTTATATCATTGCAGTAAATAAACGATACGTATTCTAAGCGTACGTATACAGTTTTTATGTATTAAAGAACCTACCATAACTTTGCCAGTCCCTTCTCTTCGCAGTCTTTGAGTCAGGATGTTAAAATGCTGACAGTTGTCAGTCACGCATAATCGCTGTGGTATCAGCGAGTTGGACAGAGAACGATACTGCGACGGCTCCAAACTCCGTCCTTTGCCGCAATACTCGAATGAGCCTTCCGTCAGGAACTTGTAAACGCCCGTGAACGGTTCCAAATTGAAGTCGCCCGCCAGTACGATCGGTAAGTATTTCGGGCCCGTTCTACAAGAGGATTAATTTTTTGTATTAAATACTTAATATTCGCTTAAAGATTTTTCTTCAGATGACGTGCACGTAATTTTCTTAAAGTGCGTCCTTACGCTGTGTTTTCGATAAACGCGATTCGTTCTATTTCCGCCAACAAAAGCTGTATTTGTGCCAGCCGTACATCATTACGTCTCGGATTATATAACAAATGAGTAGTAGCAATGACGACTTGCGTTTCCGGATTGTCTCTGAGGGAGAGTTTAGCGATTATTCCAACATTATCTCTATTTAGAAGCTCAACGCTGGACTGATACAACTCCACTTTAGCGTAATCCAACAGAACGAATTCATTGGAGCGATACAACAATAGCAAACCATCTTTTTTGTCATTGGTTCTCTTTTTATACAGATATTCATATCCATTCTGTTTGAATGGAGCCACGAAATCTAACAGATGGTCTTCCTGCACTTCCTGAAGACATATCACCTAGAATATTCGACACAGTATAATAGCAACATGATATTCTTTTATCTTGTCGTTTTTTTTGTTTTAATGGCATTAAATGCCGAAGAATAAGTATGTACATTTGCCTCCGCCTCAAGTATCTCTTGTGTTACAAGGGGTTTTCGTGTTTTCCAATTCAGAGCTTTCTTGTTATGATCCATGTACAGGTATGAGTGATCTTCCAACAGGTTTTGTGCCAGAATATTAAAAGATAGGAGTTTCAATATGAAAAAATCTTCCATACTGTTAGTCGATCTACCTAAGAATATTTGATAAATTAATTCTTTGAATGAACGAAACAATTAAATGATATCATATAGAGGATATACAAAAAAATCGAGATCAAACTTAAACATGTTAAGTGGAACATAGTGAAAAAAGTTCATATAAACTTATGTTCAAAAAGCTATATTGAAAAGTTATAAACATTAAAAAATTTATATTACAATAATAAATAAAGTTTTCCATTTGTAATAATACAGGTGGTTGATGACCAGAACAAATTCATGTGTGCAAACTTCTTTATGTATTCCTCAAACATTTATTTATAATTATATTATAACAATAAAAATCTTTGAACAATTATCATTTTTTTATAAACTATTTTTGGACACAAGTTTACATGATTGATTTTCATCTTTTAGACCTCATTGACAGGCTGTATAAATTTGATCTCTTTCTAGACATCCTCTACACTTATACATCCATTTAAAAATTTAATATAAGAAAAAAGAAAAGTAGTAGTGTTTACCTTTGTCGATTCGTCTCCACTTCCTTATAGCTTTGTATCTTTGTCTGTCCATATAATTTTCACATTTCGTGCCTGCCGCACATACATTGGCCTTAACGTTATGTGTTGTATCTGTATATGCATCGGTTTGACAGTAAATTAGCGTATCGGTTGTGTGAAATTGTATGTTGCACATTGCAGTGCTGTTCTGACTGTAACATGTGTCAAGGTAAGACTCCATCTTAACGTTTTTACATTTGTTGCTGGATGGAGGAGGATTATCCATAGGGGCAACGAGCTCCAGGTAACTGGAGTCTTTGTAAATTAAAGCTTTGGAAACTAAAGCTTTCCAGACAGAAATCTTGCACACTCTTTCCAAAAACGGTCTTTGCCAGGTCGATTGCAGCGTACGAAAGATCTGGGAATGAACGATCGAATGACGAATCGTAAACACGAGATTAAGAACAAGTATAAGCAAGTGAGGGAAACAGAGAAACATATACGAAAATTATCATTATTAAAACTGAATTAGAAACGTACATTTTTGAAGTTTCATGCATCGAGAACGATCGACATTTAAGAGAATCGAGAGGGACGGGACTTTTCTCGGGGGGGGGAAAGGATATCGGTGCTCGAACCTAACCTAATCTAACACCGCGCCAAAAAAAATAGCGGCGTAGCAAGGTCGCGAGAGAAGAGAGGCGCGCGAGGGTCACGTCTGTTGTTTGGGGGAAGAGGGGGGAGTACGCACTTACCTTTCGCGGTTGCAGGAACGTCACCGCTCGCGCGTTATGGTTACATGCTACGTTCAGCAGGGAGGAAGTGGTGCTCGTCAGCAGCAGCAGCCTCGGGCTCGACACGCTCATTTATCAACGCGGGTCGTTTTTTTTTTCTACGCGGTCACCGCACGCTTTCACGCACTTATCATAATTTTTTTACGCGTCGTCCACCGTCGAGAATCTGGGATCTGCCACAGTTTAGCCGCGAGCGCTTCTCACTTGACGTGTGCGTACATACCACGCGACAGGAGGGTCCGACGTGGAATGACCTTTCCTCGGGCACAGTTGGATCGTCCGGGCTCCCGGCGTGAAACAGACGTGTTCTGGCGTGATCTACGATCGGGGCCGAGAGAGCAGCCTCGCTTCGGATCGACGTTGACCCTGATAAATCGAGTTTCAGTGGCCCGATTGTTGCACATACATACATATATATGGGTGAACGGCAAGTGGGGCGAAAGAGAGGATTCGTGAGAGGGATATATTACCGAGAAGCGATCGCTTAGCCGAAACCCATATTCGTATTTTCCGTATATTTAGCGCCGGGGATGCCCGTGTGACACACGCGACGTGCGCGTCGCGCGCGCGCGCGCGCGAAAACTTTTGGAATCAAACAATCGCGCCTCACGCTAAATGATAACTTGAGGCCTTTGCACAATGCTAAGAAACAGGAAACAGAAATACGTATAAGAAATTGTCGTCCTTCCCCTCCTCGATGGCTTCCGATGTACAATGATGTAATTAGCGATAAGAACTACCCAACCAAGAGCGTTGGTTCGTATCGTGTTATTGTACATCAGAGGCACATCGAAAGCGATAATTTCCTATTCATAATTTCTGTTTCCTGTTCCCTGTCATCTGTGCGATGTAACTTTATCCATCATGAACGGCACAATTAAAATGTTTATAAAATATTTTTAAGATATATATTTATAAGAAATATTATGTATGTGCACACACATAATTTAAATTATTTTATATATAAGAAACATATTAAGAAATAAGGGAATGACAAAAAACGTACTGTTTTGAAGTAAAGGTGCAATTTTACGTATAAGATTAATAATATTATAATCAATTAACGATGGTGATAAAATGTATTTATGACGAAATTATAAATTAGAACAAATAAAGTAATTAAAGTAATTAAGCGATTAAAATATAATTAAAATTTGATTATAAATACATAAACTTTTTACCAGAAAACTGGTTGAATTGTTTTATAATACTTGAATCTTTCAAGTATCTTAGATATTTTTAAAATAAATTTTATTTATATGTATATTACACGAACTGAATGGATTGACATTTCGATAAATATTAAAAAAGTAAAATAAAGAAAAAAAAAAGACAATTCCAAAAAAGTGTAAAAAAAGTGAGTCTCGTGTATTCGCAATGCATGATATTTGGCTCTTGAAAGAGATTAAGGAGTAGAGGAAAAGATCAATCAAATTTCGAATAATAATTAACAATTAATTTATGGAATACCATTTCGTTAATGCAGATAAAATAATTTTGTTTTATTACTCAACGTTTTTATTAATTAAAGTTTTATTTATTTACTTATAAAGAAAAATTATAGGAGAAAACGATACACATAATTCAAAATTTTATTTTACGTAAAATAAATAAAATTGTTAATTTTTTCTTGTTTATTACGTTCTGAGAAAAAAAATTATATCAGGGACAACAAATTATACAAGATTTTTTTAACGATTTTGTTGATTGTATTAATTAATTGGAGTTTGGTCAAAATTGCTCTAATATCTATTTGTACTGCTTAAATTAATTTTAATCTTGGTTTAATAAATTCTTTTTACTTACTCTTTCAATTTCTAAAACTTTAATTTCTAGAAAAATTGAAGTAAACCATGATCATAAAGTTAATATATTGATAAGAATAAACATAAGAAGCACATAAAAGAAACACAAGATATTAAAAAGAGAACGGACCTATTGTTAAAAAACATTACCACTGTTAAAATAATCTTTACGGTGAAATGAAAGAACAGAGCCTTTGTCTCGGATGATCGTCGTGGTTTCTGGAACGAGCTTTCGGTGACGAGTGACGATGAGTCTCTCTTTAACCGCTTTAACGCTCAGTAATAATGTCTCTTCGATATTCATTGCTGATAACACACGTTCCTGAGAAATCCTTCTCTTCTTCTCGCCTTTTTTTTCTTTTACGGAAACAGTCGCGCTTCTTGCCCACTTCAGAATTATCAATAATAATCTAGGCAAGAACATCAGTAACAAATAACACAATGGGCATTTTAATATGGATATTTATATTGTCGGGAAGGTTTATAGACATGTAAAATATTCGTTCACACATAATACATGTGCATTGTCATCGCAATGATGTATACCCGTCACGTTTTCACAAAAATTGAAGCAGATTACAATTGTAATCTTCGATCTACAAGAATTATCCGGAATTAACAAGGTTTCCCGTGTTTTACCACAAGCTTAAGAAATTTATTTCGGAATCTGCGAGTTAGCAAGAATTCAAATTCCTCAAATGTTCAAGACTTAAGAGAACACGTGTAATTTTAAAGAATATCTATAATTTTAATTTTTGTACTTTTAAAATACACCAGAAAAATTCTCATTAAAACAATACGTTATGCTCACTAAGAGTTATAAAAATTTTACATAATAAATAATACATTTAACACTAAATTCTAATAAATTTTTTAGCCATGTTTAATATTAAATTTTAATATATTTAATATTCAATATACAAACATTATTAAATTTTAAATACCTAATAGAAAATTTTTATTACTAACTCGAATGATTTCTAAAATTGGAAATATATGTATATTCAATATCACTTACAAGACAAGATGTTCGCATGTATAATTAATTACTTAAAAAACAGTAAAGGAATTACTGCAAAAGAAACCCTGGTTGAGGTGTTATTTTTCGTAATAATTTCTTTGCCGTTTTTTCTGTGATTTAATTAAGGTAACATCTTATAGCTGCTTGTTAGCATTAAAAAATTGCTAATCAATTTAATTTGTAATATTATATGTTCCGCCAAAAAAACGGTATTGTAAGGCTGACTTTGTCGGCGCGCAGTATATGTTGACGATTGTTTTTTTTTAGTGATGAATTATGCACCAACATCTAGTGTTGGATGGTACAGGCAATATTAAATATACATATTTCTGATCATTAAATTTTCTTTTAGCTGTTAACCTTTTTAAGAATAATTGGCTGGAATTGAAAATTGAATATCTATATGTATATATATTATAAATTATAATGATAAAACAAATGCAGATGATATGTTAACAAAAGATAAATTCGCACACATAAGATTGGATCATATAATTATACATAATATAATGTAAAACAAAAAAATAGACGTGCAAGAATTTATACAAGTGAAATACATAAAAAAAGATATAATTAGGCATAATTAAATATAAGTATTATTTATTTAGCGATACGTTCACTTTATTAATTAAAAAACGGCGGTTTTAAAGGCACTATATACACATATTACATGCAAAAATCGTATGTCTTCACTTGTATGGAATAACATGTAGAATGTTGGATTGTACAAACTATCTCAACAGTTCACTATCTACGCATGTACAATGTATGATTCGTTACTTCGCATTGCCGGACATATTATAATTAAAGGGCTTGTAAACACTTGTAAACACGATATCTCAGAAGAAATTCATTGTAAAATATCATGGTACAGAGCGATAGATATAAAAATTGAATGTTATTTACAATATTGGCATACTTTAACAGGTAGACGTTAGCAGTCGATGATTAATCTGTTTGTACTAAATTTTTTTTTTGCGGTAACTGCAATTTTTTGTGCATCGAGATATGTCAGAAACTGTACAATTTTCGTTTGTTTCATTCAGAATGATTTTGTAACAGTTATGTCGCCGCAAGAATACATTCGCATAATCTCATCAATTTTTACAGTTAGTGAATTACATTTTAATCAGTTTTGCAAATTGAGGCGAATCAATTTTATCATTAATTTACATCGCAAATGCATTAATGGTTTTAAGTTCTCTACAAGATTAAAATTGAATATGATAGGTCAAAATCATTGAACACATATCGAAATAAAACAATTACAGATATTTTAAAGAACTGTTATAAATATGCGGCGATATGTTTTCCATTTTAAACTGATAAGATAATATATTTCAGACAAAAATATATACTCATATCTAAATATACATCACAAATACTGCTTCTCCTTAAATCCCGAGAAAGATATTCAGATAGATTGTACGATTAGGTAATTGTGCGGCAAATGTTGATGATTATCAAATCATTTCGCCAAATCCAATATTTCTTATATAAAAAAAGTAAAGTCTCATTAATATTATTCTTGTACATTCCTTTTTCCTTAATTGCATTCTCCGCTTTATCTTTACAATGTACAATCTGGAATAAAACTCATCTAACAATAATATAACAATAAAACGTCAAAGTCCATTTTGGAGAACATTGAACGCGGCTCCCAATGCCCAACTTAATTCGTGGCCATTGATCTTCTTGTAAAGCTGCAAGAATTGAGAGAATATTCGTCATATTTATATATATTCTGATATTTATATATCTGATAATATAATATAATTTATAATAATTATAATATTTATATAATATAATTTATATTACTGATAATATAGGATAAAAATAATACCGCCATATGCAATTTTTACTTACATGTAGCTTAGTCGACGATTCCAAACCAAATCCGTCTCTTAGCAGAACATAAATGAATGTCAAATCTAAACACATAAATGGCTGATCTGTGTTCGGGTAATCGCACGTCTCCATAGCTTGCTTCAAAAACGAACTCAGTTGCACCATTCCGCCCAAAAATGGATCTATTAATGCTACCTGTAAAATCAATAATATAAATATTGCATATCTCATATTTGCATTGTTACAGCGTAATCATAATTTATATGTTGGAGAAGTACAATTATTCAATATTAAATAAGTCAATATTTCGTTTAATATTCATAACTCCAAAACAAATATTTCCAATTTTTATTTCAGTATTATTAAATTAATAATAGAATAAATATAGTATAAGGTGCTAGCAAAATTTAAGAAGTGACTCTAGAGGATAAAAATAAGAAACACTCAAGAATAATTGCAGTTAAGATTTAGTTTTTTTAAATATCTAGTATTTCAAAATCAAGAATATAATTTCGGTGAAAGCTTTGTTTTACGATTACATTGTATAAATATTTATATGCTTTAAATCTGAATATTTAAACATTTATAATTGAAAAAAACGAAGTTTTAATCACAATTTTATTATTTCTCGTTTTTTTCATCTTACTTTATCTTCTAGAATCATATTCCTTGATTTTCTTCCATCTAACATCCTATAAATGCAATATAAAAAATGATAGATAAAATATTTATATATGCGTTAATAAATTTTTACTTAACGTTTATAACTTTTTGAACCTTTACCTCTGTCGCGCGATCAAAGTAGTACGAAAACGCGTACACTTCGTGATCTTTCAAGCCTATGGGTCTTTCTGTGAGAGTACCGACGTATTTCTCGATGATCTTCAAGCATTCCGCGAAGCGTACGACAGGTTTATTCTCGTCGCCACCAGCAAAGTTTTGCGTCTTCACCAGTTTATATGTGCCATTTATTGGACCTTTCACAATGTAATCGCGCCCGTGATAAGACCACTCAGTGGACACGATCGGATTGATGCACTCGGAATGTATCTCTATGGGAACTTTGGGATTTGTGTCCTCGAGATTCATGTCATAGGTCAAAATTGCCTTTCTCGCGGCCATTAGACCCATGCCTAAGTAACTGTGCGTGTACAGACTCATGTTGTGATTGAACACGTTGATGGAGTAGACATGTTTCTCCAGCTTCTTTGCCTGGACGCTATCGGGCTGAAACGTGACCTGTGTCGAACCACCACCAAGATCCAGCGCGGCCACGGTGTTTTGAGAGCTGAGCGAGTTAAAACGGTCTAGTAGGAAGTTGACGGTAAACCAGGAGAAGATCCCCTCGTCCGTACCCTCCATTATGGAGATCGAGTTTCTCGCAATTTGGAACCCAGACGTCTGGAACAGCTTTCTGCACTCCTCTAGAATGCCGTTGGCCTTGTGCTCTGGGAGCAGTCGCAGTCCCGCCGTGGCCTTCATCGTCAGCAATGTGCGGGGCCACTCTGACTGTGGGATCACCGTCTTCGCCTCGTTCAAAAGCACCATCAGAGATTTCGCGGCATCCTCCGGCTTGTCGGCGAACGAGCTTAACCCAGGTTTAATTTCCTTGAACAACTCGTTATCCAGCACTAAATTGCCATTAAGGATGGACTCGTGAAAGCTGAATGCCAGTACACGGGAACCGGTGGATCCAGCGTCAATGACGACCACGTAGAATGGCTTTTGTAGATTAAGTGAAAACGCTAGGGTGTCGATTGCCTTGCTGCCTATCTTGATGGGCTTCAAGTCATTTGCTATGGCTATGTAACCTAGGAACAATGTACCGAGCACTACTAGCATGGTGAAGTACCTCCTCCCCAGCTGGCCAGTGCTTTTCTTCTGGTAGGATGCCAATTCATCATCGTGCTCCTCTTCATTTTCAGTTCTTAGCTAAAAAAACATAAGGCAATTATTACAACAATAAAAGAGTTTACATCTAGCTTTATAGTATATATGCTTGTGTATTATATATTGTGTACAATATTCAAGAAATGTCTAAAAATAGTCTAAAATAATAGTCTAAAAATAATAAAGTATATTGTAATTTTTAAAAATCTGGTTGTAGCAAAGGCTACATTCCAAGAGACTTTCAGTACTGGCACGTTGAAACACAAATTTAGGGCAGTTCCAAATGTAGTAATGAAAACATTTCTTTCCATCTTAAACTTATCGATTCCTGAGGTATTTCTCCTATCAAATCAAGGATGATCTCGATCAATTTAAATCAATCCAAATTGTTCGCGGCGAAATTTCCAATTACACAATTTGTTGTCCTTAATTTTTACTTTTGTTTGTTAACAAGTCTTTCCATCATCTTAACAAAACATTATTACTTGACAGAGATGGCTTCGATCAAACTCCGAAATTAATTCTATCCGGGCAACTGCGCTCACGACAAAACTTCTGATGCATAAAACAAGTAAACATTTCATATCCAGTTACATAACTCATTTTTGACTTCATTTTTTTTTTGGTTTTCAAACGGCAAAAAAAAGCGAATCGTTCCGCCTATGTTCGTGAAAAGCGTACCACACACGTGTCACCTAGTAGCGTTAATCATCAATTAAGTCCAGAGTCTATTGTCAAGGTCACAGAAATAAATCTGCTCGAATCAACTGGCTCGAGGTCATCCCGAGATGGACGCGGAGGGGAAACGGACGAGGTTAACCTCGCCGGGGTATGTCGCAGACGAGCATCACGCGAGCTTTCTTTCTTTATTTAAACTCACGAGCGTATATCGCATCTAGGGCGACCTGTACGATCCGCCGGCGATGACGAGCGCTTGTCATGTAGAAAAAAAAAGCGGGACGATGACGGAAGGCGCCGATGTATGTGCGTACGTGCAGCCGCATGTATCGCGCCCTCGGGCGCAATTGCGCGCTCGCCTGCCGCGTGTCAACGAAAGGGAACGCGATCACGTGACGCGATTCGAAATTCGAACGCGAGTCCCGAAATTCGAGCGCTCGTCGCGATTCGCCGTGACAAATCGTCGGCGGAGACTTGTTGATTACGCACCTTCCGACGCCTCACGCTCATGTTTCGTTCGGCGAGCGACGACGAGACGGAGAGATAAATGGATGATCGAAAAAGCGGCGAAAAAAAATCACATAACACGATGAACTGCTAAACTGACGGCGGATCGAGCCCGCGAGTTACTCGCGAGCGTGTTTCCCCCGAATCCGTGAACACGACTAATCGCCACCCGTTCGGGAAGCAATTAGTTTTAAGTCGATGCGTGCGCCAGGCGAATTATTACGACACGCCGTGAAACGGCGATAAAGTCCAACTGTGCTGTTAGGCGAATCCCCCGAATCCACCGAGCGAGAGATACAAAGGTGATTGGAGAAGGAACGAACGAGCGAGCGAGCGAGCGAGCGAGCGAGCGAGTCGAGCGAAACGGTCGATAATCTTCTAACGAAGGTATGAAGCTGGTTACCAGGTATAGACGGCGACAAACGTGCCCGACGATCGAACGACCTAAAGATCGAAATAGATCGAAAATGGACGTAATTTAGTGGCGGGCGGGTCAAAACAGCGGATGTTTAAAATAGTGAATAGAAAGAGAGAATGAAACGGAGATAGCGCCGACTGGTTTGCCGTTGCCACGCACATTTAGGGAGATAATAAATCGCGTCACGTGATCGTGCAAGACTTGTAGCGAGGATGAAAGGCAACTTTGTTGGGTTTGTTATGTTCCTTTATAATTTATATAATTCTAAGAAAGAAAAGAGAGATGATACATCGAAGACCTATGGCTCGATGGTTCGTTGTTTTCTTAGTTTTTTTTCTCCAGTCATTTTTTGCACACCGATAACTTCCACGCTCGCTTTACTGTCACGGAATAGATAAAAAATATTCTCGTTTTATTCAATTATGCAATGCGGTTAGATAACGCATGACGACATGCTCGATGAATCGTCGATTTGTTGCCGAATCCATGGATGTTAGCTTGTTGACATATCTGTCGTCTGAGACGATTGATTACCGATTATATATTTGTATAAAGTATTCCCTAATGAAAAAATATTTCTGATAAATAAAATATTACTGGAATTGTAATGAGAATAACATTGAAATATTACCGGATCGCATATGAAAATCTTACTATTCCTATTTTTAGTATTATTGCATTAAGATTTCCAGAATTCAATATACAAAAGGAATTATAAAGAATTCTCTCTCAGTTCAAAATAAAAATGAACACTGAACGCAATAAATTTATGTGAAATTACTCAACAAAATTTATAAAAATTCAATACTATATAAGTGGATCAAAATAAAAGTATTCCAAGTGAGTCTTAAAATTTTTTAAAAGTAAATGATTTAATACATTTTAAGAAATTAAAAGAATTCTAAAATATTTTTAAACTTAAACATATACATTATAATATATAAATTTGTAAATATTTAAATAGAAAAATTTAACTTGATACATATATTTAACTTGGTACATATACATATAATCAAAATTTTAAAAATAAAATAAACAATTTAATATTGTTTATTTTATTTTTAAAATTTTGATTATATGTATATGTACCCCGATAGGAAAAGATTTATAAAATTGTATGACAAAAGAATTATAAAAGATTTATAATCATTATGAGGGCATAGTTGAGAAAATTAGATGTAGAAACATTAACCTTTTATAAAACATTAATAAATGTTTGCGCAATTAAATTTTGAAATATGTTGGCATAACTAGCGATATGGTGAATCGTCATCTTAACAGCACATTTGCAAAATTAAATTTAGAAATAAATTGTGCAATAATTGAGAAAAATATTTCAGTCGTAACATGTTTAAAACATTTAAAAATATAATTGTGCACAAAAGACTTAAATTATTCCCCAATTATTCCTAAATTATGATGCACAAATATTGAAACGTGGAATATGTAATATTGCATGTTTCAATATTTGTGCATTGTAATGTAGGAATGATTTAAGAATTTTTGACCGCTATTACTATAAATGAGATACTTAACTCTCCCACGGACGCAACTAACCTGTCAGACAAAGTGCCTTTTTTTTAAATTTTTATTAAATGTCTAGTGAATAAGCGATATTTGTTAAATTTATTGTAATACCTTTTGATATTAATTTTGAATTAAATATTGAAGATTAAATGCTGTAAATATTGCACATTATTATTGCTGCATTATATTGTGAAAATATTGAAGATTACAAAGTGATAATTTTAAATGCTGAAATAATTGCAAAATATTTATGTTTCAATATTTGTCTAATCTTTAACAAATATTATTTAAGAATTATATTCTGACAAAATTGTTGCGTTATGGTGAATCATCTTAGCACAATCTTTAATGCTATTATGGTACAATGTTTGCAAAATCTTCCTATCGGGGTATATATGTATATATATCTATATTATTTATTCATATTTCAATATATTTCAATACATAACTTTTGTAAATTTGTGTAAATACTATATTTTGCATTACTTTTTTCATTTTTAAAAATATCTGTAAAATTTATATAAGTACTTCAACATATTTCGATCCTTAACTTTTGTTAGGTAAATCTAAAAATATAAATTTTGTATTACTTTTCATTACTTTTTTAAAAATAATTATCTTTAGAATTATTAGTATATTATAATTTACAGTGAAATATGTTCAGTAATTTTTATTTCTAGTTTAACAATTTTAAAGTTATTTTCAACGATTTCAGCGGTTTACTTCCATTAGAATGAAGAGCCAATTTTTTAAATTTTCAGATTGATCAATCGCAATGTAACTTTGGTTTGTAAAATTAATTCGTGCATAACGTAATTAATCGATGAATCAAGAGTCACCAAAAACTGAGTATACATACGTACACAAAAAATATCATTTTTATGCTAAAAAAGCAGTTACTAATTTTTCAATTTTCTTTAAATTATGGTCTTTGCGCAGAGAATATTTTGTTGATAATAATCTTAAAATATACACTTATTACAAATTTTAGAACTTATTATCATATACTTGAATAAAGAATTTCGATTCTTTCGAAGAATATAATAAAATTGAACCAAAAAATTTAAAATAATAAGTAAAAAATAAAATTTAATTTAACTTATTATTCTATTTCACTCTAATTGATTGAAATTTTATCAAATTACTAAAATTCAGATTTTGAATAAATTTTTGAAAAAAATAAACTTACGATAGATTTGCAGATATATAAACTTATGAATTATTTAAAATAATATTTAATTCATACTTACATATTTTTTGTGTATACACAAATTAATTTTAAATAAATATTACTTGTTTTAAGTAGATAATGAGTATATATATTGTAAAACTATTAATCAAGCAGACATTCTGTTACTTATTAAAAAAAAACTTAAGTAATCGTTTTTCTTGGCAGTAGAATTGATATTTTCCTGTATGTATATTTAGCAAACGAATAGCAAATGCCAATGTTCGGATATTCATGTTCGTATTTGTAAATCGTTATTTCCTTCGATTACATCGAACATTAGTAGTTGCGCAACTTTTTTATCATATGTAATTGCAACGACACCGATTCTGTCTTATCGAGTTACAGAATCACGCTATAACATTCGATCGGATTCGGTATGCATTTTACATACATAGTCACAAAACTTATAATTGGACATAAGATACGGAAGTTCATTTTATACTGTAAATATATTTATCGAATACAATTTTTTAGAAGAAACTCGTTTAAAAATGAAAACTTGTCAGCATAAAAAATGCATATATGGTCTTTATTTGTAACATAAAATGATGACAATGAATTTTCAATGTTGTTCGTAGTGTTTGTCCGGTTTCAGACTCGCGTGCATGAAACAGTATTGTCATCTTCTTTAATCAGTAATACTGATCCTCAAGTACGGATTTGATACGAACAGTAAGTAATCGAGTCCGATAACAAAAAGATAAATACATGGAAATCAAAAGCCAGATGTAAAGAAACAAAGTCGGTTAATTGTAACTTTCAAAACTTTGTAGAACAAAATCCACGCACAGAATATTTCAGTAATATTACAGCAGCATTACACCATTCTAGAAATATTATAGAAATGTACTGTAGGAAAGTTTCTTACAATATTTTCCAGTAACTTTGTAATTTCTAGAATATATATTGCTGCAAGATTGAGTGGTCTGTGCTGTGGGAACATGTTTAAACATGTCTTCAGTCTACGACTCACACGCGACTAGTTATTGTATGTATCAGAATCACGTATCGCGCGCTGTTAGTCTCGATCAAGCGGAACGCGTATGCAGATGTGTATTCGAAAGTGTTATTCGTTTTCTTACACTCATAATTGCGGCGGGATATGATTTTTTGGTCGCCAAATTTGCTAAACAAAAATTGATGTTTTGTCGGTATCTTTCTGCTCTAGAAAGATCTGCATACATTTTACACGTGTTTTTACATACGGCCATAGATAAGGTCTAATCTCGTAGAAATATTTATGAAAGAGATAAAGTGCAGTTATCTCTTATCGAAATATTGTATATTAACGAGGTAAAAGAAATTGCACGTATATATATGTATCTTAATGATTACACATGTAATGTATAATATATACATATTTATATTATAAATTTGGAATACTATCTAAAAATAATTAATCGACTTTATATATATATATATATATAGGTTGATATTCAACTTTAATTTAGTATATGTATATAAATAATTATAAAAAAATTTTTTTATTATATTAATTTTAACGGTACTGCCAGCTACAAGCAACAGATAAATGCAATTTTACACATATATTAATTATATTAATATCGAAGCATTTTAATATTGTGTAATATTGTAAAATTATAATTGTGGAAAGTACAAAGTTGTGGATATTGCAAATAAAAATTCATGCAAGTTTTATGTGAATAAGCGTTAATCATTGCATTGAAGGTTAGAATTCTTTTCTGAGCTCTAAAAATAGATCCCAACTCAAGAAACATATTTTTAGGTCGTGGTGTTTTCCAGCTTTCTTGTACGCAGTATGGGCCACACTGACAGAAACTTTTATCAAAATATCGATATTATAAAAGTGGAGAATTTTTAATTTATGTAGCAAAAGGGATCAGGTACCTACATAAATTTAACATTTTTAGATGTTCCATTGAAGAAGACAGTACATACACGTCTATTTAATCTATATATTAAATTGAGCGAATAAAAATAAGCAATATAATATCAAACAACCAAAAAAATGTAAAAAAAAAAGATTATTGAATATTATTTTAGAATCATTACTTATAAAATTTAACATGTATTATTTACAATTTTACAACTCATTTTAACGATAAAAGAAATATAATTGAATTATTTATTTTGTCGTTATTATATTACCGTTTAAATATTTAGAATCATTATTTACAATATGATATATATTATTCACAATTTTACAATTTAATTTAATGATGAAAAATTTAATTAAATCCTATTTATTTTCAGATGCAATCTGTAGCAAGTAAATGATAATATAGACTATATATGTATATATATTACAACGAATAATACACTTATTTTTCTTCCAATTTTTTATATCAATTAAATAATTCAAAGACTGTAAAAATGACGCACAATACCTCAGAGAATCTTTTAAAAAATGCCATTATTCAGATTGGTTCTGGAGGATCGGCAGGTTTCATTGAAGTTTGCATAATGCAGCCAATGGATATTGTTAAAACACGTTTCCAACTTCAAGTGAAGACAACAAAGTCAGATCCATTGTATTATACAGGTATTTGGGTAATAAGAAGTTTGTATCGTGTTATTCACTATTTTAATATTATTATAAGAGCGTTAATATTTTATTACAGGAATCCGTGATTGCATGACTAAAATGTATAAGACTGAAGGATTACCAGCATTTTGGAAAGGAATTTTACCTCCGATACTTGTAGAAACTCCTAAACGTGCAGTTAAAGTAAACGTCTCTATTCGTTCGACGTTTGCACATTTATTTTTAGTTTTATATTTGTAAAAATATTATCCTTTTTTTCTTTTAGTTTTTCACATTCGAACAGTATAAACAGTTTTTCTTATTCGGCGCTAGTGCACCTACCCCCTTGGTAATTACTCTATACGATTATTTAAAGATCATTTAAAGCAAAAAAATTTGTCTACTTTTGAAATCTTTTTAAGACAATAGCTGCACATATTTTTCTACACTTTTATTACATATTTTTTAAATATCTAATTAAATTTTGATATGGCTAAATGTTTATTAGTTTTTATGATACATTAAATTTAGAAAGAAATACTTTTTTCAAGTCGGTTAACATAAATTTTTAGAAAACTGCTAAAGCTGTGGACTTCAACTTTTTCATATGTGTAAATACATGTTTATTTATCACTTGAACTAGAATTATTACGATATTTATAGTGTTTTTTTTTTCATGCACGCTTTACCAAAATTTAATCAATTTTATTTAAAAAATCTTCCCTCCAATACTTCTTTGAAACCGCACTGTTGTAAATTGTAATATTTTTCTTAATCTTAATTTAGGCAATAAATAGACATATTTTATATCTGTGTAAAAGCAGAAGTCGATAGCTTCAGTAGTTTTTGGAAAATCCAGTGCTGAAAACCAGTTGATTTGAAAAACGTATTTCTTTGTATTTAAATTTACGTAATAAAAATCTAATAAACGTTTAGTTACACTTGAAATCTAGCAGATATTTACTAAGTAAATGTATAAGTAGATTTATAAAAACTAGTAGTAAAATGTGTGCAGCTCTTAAAAAAAAATTGTATAAAAAATAAGCGAACTTTTTCGCACTCTAGACTGGAATACAATTTACTTACAATCTATTAATTATTTGCAAAGTAAAAAAGTTGCATTGTTGCAGACATTCTCATGCTCTGGTTTCTTCGCCGGTGTAACAGAGGCTATATTAGTTAATCCTTTTGAAATGGTCAAAGTAAAACTACAATCTGATCGAAAACACGTCAAAGAGAGCCCGTCGACATTCGCAGTAACGAAAGAGATTATTTCAAAATATGGTTTCGGATTGAACGGTCTGAACAAAGGGCTTTCAGCTACTATAATGAGAAACGCGGTGTTTAATTCATTCTATTTTGGTTTTTATCATTCTGTTAAAGGATATATACCAGTCAGACAGGAACCTGGACTAGAATTTTTAACAAAAGTAAATCACCTTGTCTGATAATAATAGAATAGATATACAAAGTTGTGTACGCTGTTGTTATCAGTTTCTAATATATACTAACAATTTTTTAGGTCGCTATAGGATTCGTGTCGGGTACCGTCGCTTCCTGTTTAAACATACCGTTTGACGTTGCTAAAAGCCGCATTCAGGGATCGCAGGACGGTACACAATACAAAGGAACGCTAAACACCATGTACATTGTTTACAAGAGAGAAGGGTATTTATATAATGATTTACTTACCGCGATATGACTGTACTCCGGCTCGAAACTCGCTCACTTGTGCGCTCTGTCATTCTAGATTTAGAGCCTTGTACAAAGGCTTGGTGCCAAAGGTGCTGAGATTAGGTCCAGGTGGTGCCATTATGCTAGTGGTGTATGACTACATGCATGTATTTCTTACACAAAAGTTCAAAGATTAATATTTGCATTGCATTTCAAGAAGCTGTGAGATAACTATAAGAATATGTTATACTCTTTAAAGTGCATTTGAGATATATATTTTATACATGCATATATATATATAATGTAAAAAATATATAAATTTTTTACATGTAAAAAATGAAGATTGATGTAATTTTATAATAAAAATTAATAATTTTATAATCATAAAAATATAATTCTTCAGATATTTTGTGTATCAAAAATAAATCAATTTTTAACGTTTTTTTTTTTTCATATTATATAACCTGTTTTTTTTTCTCTCAGCCTTGATAAATTTTCATTTATACATATATACATGTAACAATAATGTAGAAAAAAAGGAATTAATCATCTAATACAGAATCTAGCCATTTCTCTAAGTCAATTGGCTTATTTGGAACATTCTTCGATTTCGTTTTGGAATCTGCAACAAATCGCAATAAATATCAGTATTAAATCTTTCATACATTACAGAAAATTTATTCAATCTAATCGCAAATTATGTGTTTAAAATTGTCTTTTTATATGGATATTTAATTTTGTAATTTTGAAAAATTGCAAAATAGTATTATACTAAATATAGAATGTCAAAATTTTTTTCAATTCTAAGATTTTACCAGTGTTAACATGAGACGTAGATAGCGACATAGGCACAGATATTCCTATCGCAGTGTTCAAAACGGGTTCCTTTAGAGACAACAAAAAATCTAAGTCTTTCTCTAAATCATCAATATTATTTTCTAGCTTCATGTTTATTGCCAATTCCATATTTTCAGATTGATTGATCCTTGTATCCTCATTAGTCCCACTTCTGGTATCTAACAATGTGTTTAGATCATCCAAAATTGTACTATAAGCTGCTTTGCCCCTCTCGGCATAATTGTAGATACTCGTCAATTGGTCACTCTAGAATTAATACAAATCATTTAGCTAATCGTTCATTCAATCAAGAATGATTCACAAAATTTCAATCTCTTCTAAATATAGACCTTAGCAAAAAGGCTGATTTAGAATTTCAAGACATTGTTTTGTGCCTTTGAATATACATCTTTGCCTTTAGCAAAGCCTTTAACAGGACTTGAGACTGTTTTATAACTTGTGTTTCGTCTTCAGTAACGTATAATAACCTTTTATGTCTTGGATCTTCTGAACTAAAAATTGTAATACTTAAGATACAAAAGACAGTTATGCGCGTTATTACTAAATATAAAGCATATAAAGTATAAAATATTGTGTCTTGAAATTATAAACCAGTCATAGTCTGCTGAGGCTTTATCTCAAATACTTACTACGAAGTACCTGTCGGGCACGTTGGCGTACTCGTTGAACGGAACGCAGTCGATCGCGGCTGACAGTGTCTTTAGATTCAGGGTGAAGAATTCCGAGTATTGCGTCGAGTCAACGGTCCAGGTTTTCTCTGACTTGAGGACAAAGTGTCCACCTTTCGAGAGCGGCGCGTTTATGAGGGTACCGAAGTCCTTACCCACATCTTCATCCGTCGGTGATTTCAAGTAATCATCGACGATTTCGTCAGAATCGTCGACGGGAAGTTGCCGCAATTTGACTGTTTTCTTCTTTGCCTTTTTCATGTCCTGAGATCATAGGAGTGTATTTTCTTTGGCTGAGATTCCCGTGGATTCTCGTTCAGGATCAGAGTAAGTTTGTGGTGTTATGTTTAGAATGTAAAAATTTGCATGTGTATGTATTCTACAAATGGACGATAAATCGATGTTCGATAACTCGATTACTTTTTCGATATTTTAAAATACGACTTCGAAAATAGAAACACAAGATTGACTTCAACTATATTGATTAATTTAATTAATAATTAATTTATCATTTATTGTACATATATGTAATACGCGTTTATTATTTTATTACGCGAATAAAATTAATAAAGATATAATAATTATTAAATTTTTCATATACAAGAAAAAATAGATCAAAAACAAAAAACTATGTAGTTAGAAAATCTGCTGTAAACAATTTTATTCTTTAAATTAATTATCGATTAATTTAAATGGTGATTAACTTTTTAAATAATACTTGTACTATTAATATAAACAGAATTATTAAATCTTTATTGTTTAACATGCGAAAAAGATTAGGAAAAGATTAGAAAAATTAGGATAATAAATCGTATATTAGAAATTTTATTTTAAGAAATATTCTGCTGAATTAATCGATTAATTAGAGTTTAGTCAAAATTACTCTAATTCTCTTTTCATTTAACAATTAATTTTGATAAAATTATTTAAAATAAAATTTCTAACTACATTTTTGCACCAATTTTGTTATTCAAGATGTTTATTTAAATTCTGTAAAAAAATTTCCTGAGAATTCTTGTATTTTTATTCAAAACTCCATAGATTAGAGAATTTAAATAATGCAGCTTCAAGTGCATTTATCTTATATCTTTTAGCGTTATTTATAAATCATAGTCATTTAAACTTTGAATATAAATGTTGAAAAATTATTTTAAAAAATATAAACAGTAATATATAATGATTGTATTAGCATTGTATTAGCATACGTAACAGATAGATTTACTTCCGCGGAAAATAGATTAAATACACAACAGCAATTTGGAAAAATATATCCTTTAATTTTTAATGAAAATTAGAGTTACAGAAAAATGTACGTGGATATGTATTCCATACTTACCGCTAATTGATTTTGCGTCATTAAAAAAAGATAATCAAAGAAATGTAAGAAAAAAATATAAAATTTAAAGGTCAAAATTTTCTCTGAATAAATCCCATGATAATCCACGATTATCAAGAATAAAAAATTAATTCCTTGAAAACTCTAGCTTTTCTCGGTAGTAAACATCTTATTATCTTCAATCTAGTCTTTATTTTTCACACGTGTCGTTTCTAAATGTAAAATAACAAAACAATACCCAATTGTATCAAAGTTAACAAATGGGTATTACTTTGTAAATTAATTGATTATAATATTGATAATAAACCTGATCGATTTTAAATCTTCAAGCACTGCGGCGAGTGTCATGAGGCTGATTATCCTGGCTTTGAACATAAAGTTTTTAAAGCGGGAACGATCCATGGGAAATTAAAAATTCAAAAAGCAAATTCTTTGCTGGAAGCTGACTTTATTGGCATTAAATTTCAGATAGTCCCGACAAACGCGGGACAAACTCTCATCACATACTTCTACAAGATTAAGACCTAGAGATTTGCGAAGGTAATAACACGCGAAACATATCGTGAGAAGGGTTGATCCGCAGCATTATCTTTAGCCTAAAGTGTAAAAAGCGATTCGCATGTTACGCACCAAACTCCGCAATGTAAAAAAAAAGAAAAAAGAGAGGGACCAAAGTCAATTAAATGGTAGAAACAACATTTATTGACAAAATGCTATGATAAAGTTCTATTACTACTAGGTAGGTAAAATTTATAATAAGATAGAGGTTTCCTTAAAGGAAACGGAGGTCTCAGGATGGTGGAGGGAGAGGATGTGGTAAAGGAGGTTTACGAACTTTAATCTTTATTTTCATGTATGCATATATATATATAGAGATTTTTGCATATAAGCATATATGTATATATATGCAGTTTTTTCTCTAGAACGAATAAAATGGCGTGTGGCAACCAAACTAACTGATAAAGAATATGATCGGTACAGAGGTTGGGAGCAACCTTACGCTCGTCCCTATTCTACGAAAGATTTATCGATGAACTTCTTGAATATTTTCGTAAACACGTTCGGCCCTGTTTCACCCCCCAACCAAATGACTCCGTCCCGGCCGGGGGGGGTCTGACGATCAACTCGACTCTGTCTTCGGGCTTGCATTACTTGAAGTTTTCTTCTAGGCTTGAGGGCTTCTCAGCCGGAAATGAATTGCAGATCATATTCTTTGTCACAAGCAACCGAGAAAACCTTCAGACTCTTGATAATGCGAGCAAGATAAACGTGTTCTTCAAATATCTTGTCTTCGACTTTTCAAAACTCATTTTTTCAGAGTGAAACTTCAAACTTCCCTCTATCATCCAATACCTCTTGATTCAAAACCTTATAAACAAACAAACAGGTTAGAGAACTTACTTTAACTCGAAGTCTGTTATTATTTTTCTTTTTTTGCGTTTGGTTTATTTTTTAGGTTTATTTAGGTTTAGTTTATTTTTTTTGTCAAAGAGAATTTTTCCACATTTTTAAAGAGCCTACGCTGGAATACAACTGTAAAGCTAGATACGACGCAAATATTAAACACTCAATCATATTCCAGCTTTCACATTATAGCCTTTTATATTTTTACACGACTGAAACCTTATCTTCATAATACTAATGAGGAAGCGATATAAACTTATGAAAATAAGGTTTTACATCTATTCTAACCTTACTGGTTTTCGTGCAAACAGTATGCTACTCTACTACATTTTACATTTTTGTCTCTTTGTCAACAGTGTCATTAATATTGGTACAATATTATAAACTTAAACCGCTTGCGAGATTTTATCGCATACGATGCAGAATTAGGTAAGGTAAGAATAGTAATATAATGTGATTTCGTTAATTTCATAATTTGACCCGTTGAAGAAATATTTGGGTCAAAGTCATTGGATCTGGTGAAAGGACCTGGCCTCGCATCACTTCATCTAATATCGACCTGAAATTCATTAAGCAACAAAAAAACCATGATTGTTTTACGCAAGTTACGTTATTGCTGCTTAGCTACTACCGTACGATTTATTGAGCGTATTTCTCTGACGCTCCCATCTGCCGTTTTCTTGCTAACTTAAATACTTACTTTGCAGTCCAATTAACATTATCGTCATTCAATTAAAAATACAAGCGGTCTACGAAAATATGAATCCGACAAATTTTATATATATACATATCGTTAATTGTTCGACGATTTTTTCAATGCAACAAAATGTATCGCGCGTGTAAAATCTTTTTACATTCGTAATAAGCAGCATTTATGTTTATTAAGTAGACTGTTTCGTAATATTTTTTACAACGTATATTAATAATTCCTTTTAAATTTCATATCTTGAAAAAATAGCGGTTAACATATATATGACACAGTAAAATGTCCGACCAACAACAGAGAATTATTATGAGAAATCATCTTTCTCTAAAAAAATACACGTTGTGAAAACATGCGGAGCACTTTTCCATGTAACATTTTTGTGTGAAGTGTTCAGTAAAACAAAAAAAGTGAAGAGAAACAAATATATATCTTACAATAAGCACTGTTGTGCAATAAATTACAAAAAAATGAAGTTTTTGCTAAACAATTTGCAGTTCTGTACATAAATATAAATATATATATACGTAATTACGTGTTTCAACATTTATTTTAGTACAGAGATAAGACACATATTAATGTAGACAGCTTATATTATAATGCGTAAATTAAAGTGGAAAGTTTGTACTTACGCGGCGAGTAGGAGCGAGATCTGGAACGGTCGTAACGTGAACGTCGGCGGCTGTAATATGGACTGGGCGAACGGCGATAGCTTCCTCTGTAGCTAACCCTATTGTTTTCAATATTAAAAAAGATATATTTAAAAAAGGAAAAAAATTTTTAAGATAAATAGCTCAAATATTAAAAAATCGATCTTAAATGCTTTTTTAATACATTATATATATATATATATATATGTGTGTGTGTGTGTGTGTGTGTGTGTGTGTGTGTGTGTGTGTGTGTGTGTGTGCGCGCGCGCGCGCGCGCGCGTGTAAATTATCACTATATTTTATTTGAATTCTCAAAAAATCTACTTATTGTTATATTGTATTTCATTAAGGGTATTTTGAGTATACTAGCTAAAAATTATTCCAAAAAAAAAAAGTATGTTTCTTAGGTTTATTCTTTTCTTTTTTCTAATCAACAATGAAAAATATTGGTAATAAATATCTGAATTTTAGCCTTGAGACTTGAGACCAAATGCAAATAAAGAAAACAATTAAAAATTTAGCTTATAATTATTTATGCAACGAAAATAATCCTATTTTGCAACTTTAGGTAAATAATTTTTTAACAAATAAGTAGATCCATATAAACTTTTGCACAAATATTTATCAGTTTTATTATTGCATGTAAAAAAATTTGATTTAATTCATAATGTTAATTTTTCTTCAAATTTGCAAATAAGTACTACAAAACATAATTTTACATAATAATAAAAAGCAAACAAACAATTGAATGGCTTCTAAACTAACAAAAGAATTAGGTGCTCAATTTTTATAGATACTTAAACGTAATAATATTATAGAATAATTTTGAAACTTTTGATAATCCATACACATCCTTAAAAGTAAAACTTTTAATTTAAAAGTATTTAAGATCGGATTTTCGGTCAATTATTTATTTAAAACGTAAAAGCTTAAACTGTTGTTTAAGAAATATACTTACTCTCTACGCCTTGATGTGTCCCAGCTTCTTTCATGTAGATGCGTAGGTTTTCCCATATATATTCCCGGGGTTGGAGTGTGAGGACGTTGCGTGATAGAGAAATCTACTCTGATCCTTCGCCCGTCGATTTCCATGCCGGTGCATTGCTCTTTAGCCACCTTGGCATCCTCGGACGACTCGAAATACACAAAGCAGAATCCTCGAGAGCGTCCAGTCTGTAATAAACGTGAGATGCAATGTGGCACTATTACGTCGCCATTAATGCGCGCGCTATCATTAAGTTTATAGTGATATTTAAATCACGCATAGACTTATGTTGACTCAATTGTGTGGCCAGAAGCCTTTAACGTATCATGTGTCCCTTAAGTATAAACGTTCTAAATCTCTGGCGAAGCTTTACTATTCCCCGATATAAATACCTATGGTAAATGTACATATACCCAGTATTTATTATACCTATGGGGATTCTGCATTCTGTCTCGTAACATTACACGCGAATAAACGTTGAGTTTGACGTACCTTTGCATCGATAACGACCTGCACTTGCTCGACTGGGCCGTATTTCGAGAATATATGCTGAATTTGCTGTTCAGTCGTGAAAATGGAGAGTCCAAAGACACCTAGGCAACGGGAAGGGCAGGGATTGTCGCGATTACCAATGTGCCGACGTCTCGACGACATTGGGCTGCGCGAGTGCGAGCGGTACACATGACGGTCGCGCGAGTAGCGCGATCGTGAGTACGAGCGGGATCTACTGCGGGAGTAACGGCCGCCTCGGTACGGCGAGCGGCTTCGGCTACGACTGCCACGGTGGCCAACGTTGGTGTACTTGCTGCCACGATATGACTTCCGACCGCGCGACACAGAACGGCTGCGCGACCTCGAATATTTGACATCTCTGTGGGAGTCCTTCCGTTCGCGAGACTTGCGTGACCTCGAGTGCGAACGCGAGTCCCTTAGGCCGCCGTCTGTGGTTCGCGGACGACGAGGGCTTGCGCTGCGACTGCCGCTTCTCTGTAAGTAACAAGTTAATCATTACTACAAGTTATATTGCATACGGAGATCTAAAATTATCACTATACAGAGAAAAACAAAAAAATAAAATTATTTAATTTAATATTAAAATATTAGAGATTATGTTTGATATTTATCATAACATAATATTCTTTAATATCTTCTTCTGTCGAAAAACACGTAGATTATGCATTTATAATGGAGTTATGAGCAATTATAAAAATTAATTGTAATTAAAATTGTAATTAAAAATCTATAGATCATAATTTTTCTCATATTTTATTTCTTTTTCTTATTTCTACATTTAATCCTCTAAAGCAGAATATGATAAATCTTTCGTCACGTCTTATCAAAATTTAAAAAAATTTACATTTTACCATTTTATTCATAATTAGCAACCCCAAAAACTCATACCAAGTTTTAATTGTAACTGTTTAATTGTAAAATGTTTTGTACTTTTATACAATATTAAATGTACCATATTAAATTTACCATTACATTAAATTTTGAAAATTTCAAATCTGATTCCATTTTCGTAATCAATAAAAACTCCTATTAAATTTTAAGAAATTCGTGTATAATAAAAAAAAATTATATGGGAAATCAGAATATAAAGTAAATTTATTTATTCCTCACATACAATACACGCTAACAAAACATATACAATATCATTTTTAATATAATCGTTCAGCTTTGCAATAAATTTTGTGTATGGTCCACGAGTCTTCTGATTCAATTTTCGGAAAAAATTTCTTGTTGACATTGAAGCCATGAATGCACCTTAAGATTCTGTGTGCATGATTGGACAAAAAAGCACACTCTTTCTCTATGAAATATTATGAACTTTGTCAAATAATAATTTTTTTCCTTATAAAAAAAATTAAAATTAAAAAAAATTTGGTGTAATTGATATTAAATACCTAATGCATTACCAGCTTCAGAGTTCGTGCATGTCTTTCATCTAGGACATTTTGGAAACTGCTTTGGATCATAAATGATCTTATCATGTATAGAATGATTCCTTGTTTTATAGCTCTTTCTAAAATTTCTCTCCTTTATATTCAATATTTTAATTATTCTTGTTGTTGAAAGGCTTTCACAAACTATTTAAAAAATTAACAATTTAAGTGATAATTTCATACTGAAATGCAAGGAGTATCATTATCTATTTGCGTTGAACGTTATAATAAAAATTTTTTTCAAAAATACTCTAAGACAGTTTTCATAATTAATGAAAATTTTTTGTAATGCGTTTTGTATTAATAATATAATTTTGTTTTGTATTAATTAATAATATAATTAAAAAAATGCATTATTTAAATGTTAATGCAATATATCAATTTATATTCATTTGCGCATACTAAAATATTCATTTTCAGATTACTGAATAACTCAACTTTTTAAGTAGCCAACACTTAAACTATTTTTTCTTTACAATTTAAAAAAATATAAACTATACAAATATTTCCTAGACATTAAAGTATATGTAAGACATTGAAGAATATTTTTTGTGAAAATAATGACAATTACCTCAAACACAAATATAAACTTAGGTGTGCACAGAGAAAATATCTAAAAACGTGTGTATAGAAAGACACTCACGTATCGTTGACTACAAAGTACATTTGCAGGATTTTTTTCAGAGCAAGTATCTCTCCTTGCCCTTGATCATGCATGTGCTGTCAGTTCCCAGAGGAGGAGAGTGGGACAAGTGCCCCTTCTTGTCCTCCATTGCAAACGCCTATGGGTGACTATATTTACAGGTTTTTCTTTAATCGTCAAATTCAAAATAAAAATTGGAAGAAGCAAAGTAGGAACTACAGAATGGACATGGGAGAAGATTAAACAATTGACTCAGAAAATCTTAAAATTTTCTAAATGGAATAAAAACGTTATAATCAAAATGTTTTGCAGAACAATTATATCAGGAAATAATGCATAATTTTGGTATATGGCACACATGAGGAATAAATAAATTTATTTTCTGATTCTCTTCATATTTTACATGGAAAATTAAATGTTAAAGAAATAAGACATAAAAAATGTATAACATAATATTATATCTTAATATCTCTTTAATTCATTATTTACTATAATTCCAATATAAATGCAACCATGTCATGTTTTCTTGCATATTAAAAGAAGTGAAGATAAATAATATATCAACAAATAATTTAAATTTATCTTAATATAAAATGGTTTTTATATTAAGATAAATTTAAATTAACCTATTTTTATTTATTTAGTATTAAAATGTTATACTAAATATTATTTAAGATAATAGTAACTTAATTCTCAACCTATGTTTTAAACATGTAAATAAAATTAAAATCACCTATTCTTAATTTAATAATTTTAATATTACATTTAAATATAACATTTAGCGCCAATCCCAACTTCTTGATAAACTTACCTATCAGATAAATATATATGTCTTCACTTATTTAGAATAAAAATGAAGATAGACACATGCTTACTCAATAAATACCAAGAAGTTGGATTAATCAGTCCAAAGACAGAAACAGATACCTGTCAGGTAAAACTTCCCAATTGGAACAATCAGCCCTTAAAACTTAAAACAAATCTGCAGATAGAAAATTCTGGAGTATTTGAATATACCGAGAACAAAACTGAATTCTAATACAAATCAAAAGATAATTTTGAAACTTTTCAAAATGTTACTATTTGACAGCATTTTTTAATATTGCATAAGCTCTTGTATTGGCTCATATATAAAAAACATGCAGAGCAAATACCAGGACTGATTACTTTGAAGGCCTTTAAACTTCAAAATTTTGAATTCTCTTGAAGTTTCAAAATTATCAAAAGTGTAACAGCCCCAGACAATACGAATTTTTTCATAGATTAAACTTCAGATTAAAAAAAAGTCTTTATGGAAACATTTTCCTCTCATGATACATTCGTATATATTAGTTTATTAGATATATGTATATATAAGAATTGTATTTTCTTTACATGACGAATGTATTACCAATGGTAACATTATAATATTCTAAACATCTGAACGCGATCGACCAATCGCGATTCAGTTTTTCACATTTATAACCTTATAAAGCGTTTTTATGGAGATTAACATTAGTCATCAGAAAATCTTGCAACGCTTAAGATTTTTTTGTTTTATCGTGCTTTACTCCAAAATATATCCCGTGATTGACGAAAACAAAAGGGTGCAAGTCTAAGTTATCGCGAACGCTGCGTGGTACTGATAATGGCTGGAAGCAAAATGCGTCGTTGGATCGATAATGGCCGAATCGTTATCTCGTCGCAATTCACGCGACGCGCGTTGCGCATCGTTGCGAACAAGTAAATCCGTGAAGTTTCGTACTCACCTCGACGTCGCTCATCGTCGATATTCCTCGAACGCCGATTTGTGCTGAACAATGAACAAGATTGCCTTGCCACGCGCTCCGTACCCTTGTAGAATCGACGATAATATGGCGCAAGGCTCGTCGCAGGAAATGCCGGGAGTCCAAAGCGGAATATGTAAATGAACGTACCAACATCCGGCGACGTTGCCACGGCAACGACGACGCGTCGTGGTTTTTTACGCCGCTTGCGCACGATGCAATGACCTTAAGGTGAGTCCGCATTGTAATCGCGCGTGTGTCATAGCCCTAGTTTATGGCTCTCGCACACTAGACGCGATAAGCGACGAGCGATGAGCGATATCCAATGAGAGCTCTACATTTTCGAACATTTCATCGCCATGTTGGCAAAAGCAGAACTTTTATTGGATATCGCTTATCGCTCGTCGCTTATCGCATTTAATGTGCCAGAACCATTATGCCCAGTCTACAATGAGTCGTTGGTCGTTGGTCGTAAGAAATTTAACCAATTATGTTCGGTTATTCTTCTCTAAGATCAACTGTGATTGGTTAAATTTCTTACGACCAACGACCAACGACTCATTGTAGACTGGGCATTAGTGTTTCGTATTCTGGGCAGCAATCATGTAACTTTTTTCTTAAGGCGGAAACGTGAAAAGTGAAAAGTTTCATGTAACTATCTCTTTCTATTGGTGTCGAATAGAAAGAGACAGTAACTCGAAACTTTTCACTTTTCACGTTTCCACTCTAGAGGAAAAATTACATGATCGATACCCAGGGTACATGTACCAAACGATCGCCAAAAATCGTCTAAACTTGCATAAGCGCATAAGCATATACATAAGAAAATTGATTGGTCTACAAGCACTTACATAAGAAAATAGACCAATCGAATTCTTTATGCATATGCTTCTGTGCTTATGCAAGTTGTGTGGATATACCATTAAAAACAAACCTCTTGTTGTCACGCATGCGCGGGTGAAGCATTGCATCCGCGGGCAAGAGGAGTCAGAGGACACGGGAAAATGGCGGCCGCGGCCAGCTGCGATTAGCGTGCCTCACCGTACGCTGGTTAGGGCTAGGGACGCGCAGCCCGCGCGGCGTCACGCAGCGTGAAGAACAAAATCGTTCTTCACGAATTTCCAGTTTCGAGCAAAGTCCACGTCAAGTGCGTCAACTATGTGACATTCGAGTGACAAAATTGGAAGATACTCTCCCGCTGTTGTGTCTACGCACAGGTGAGGGTACACTTGGTACACTTGTCCTCTATGTCGCGATTTAACTCCTTATTTTTTTCTCCCTCCGAACCTTTAACTAATTAAAAACATATCTCTTAAAAAAAATCATATCTTAAAGTATTTGAAAATCGTTGGTCTACGTTGGCCAGTTGTGCCGAGCCGGTACGTGTAATACCTGACGATGAGATTTTGCATTTGTAACATCTCTGCAACGTGATTACTCCGGTTAGTACTGTATGTGTTTGAAGTAGCGGTGACTGCGATCACGTAACGATACACAATTTTTGATATACTAAATTTCAATTTTTTAGAGTAAAAATTAGGGACTTGTTTTTTGCATTATTAATATACAATGAATATAAGAAGTATTTTTATACATTTTTAAATCTTTTTTTGAAAGTGAACATTACTCAGCAACTTATTATATTAATAACAAACATAATAGATTGTGTATATGTGTACATATATGTACTTGTTGATAAATTGTTAATTAATAAAGTTTCTAAAAATAAGGTTTTAAAAAGTATTCCTTATACTAATATAAATGCTTTTTACTCTTACTGTATATGAAATTATATAAGAAATATATTGTAAATGTCCAGTTATTATATAGATTAAATATATATTAGTATTTGTTATATTTGGACAATAATCTATGTACAATTTGCAATTTGTATTATATCAAGATATTATAATATCGAAGGTATTAAGAAAACTCTGTATTAAAACGTTCATATATATTTCAATCATTTTTGCAGATAAAAATGTCAGCCGAGTATAGTCGAAACATTTTAAAAATAGTTGTTGCACAGATCTGTCAGACGATAGGATGGCACTCTATTAATTCCACGCCATTGGAGTTTTTGGTAGATCTTATGCAAGAATATCTGTTACGTGTTTCAAAACTTACACATCAATATTCAGAAGTTTGTAAGTAACTGTTATGTTAATTTGAATGGCAATTATTTATGTATTATGAGTCTTTTGTCTTTGTCAACATATTTATAATTTAACCTTTTTATTACAGAAAATTCAGATTATACTATAGATAATAATATAACTTTATATATTAAATATATTTACCATCGAATTATATATGTTAAACACATTTAAAATATATTTAGTATTTATGGATGTTTTTTAATCATTCACACACAACTTTGAATATTTGCATCTTGCAATTTTTTAAACATTAATTTTTTTTGAAAAATCTTGCTAGTTGTTATTAGTATTGTATTATAATTTTTATATACAATCTTTTTTAATACACAATCATACAAATATTTTTTTAAAAGATATTAAAGAATGTAAGAATTGCTCAATTTTTATGGACTGTAAAAGTGAAAACGATGGATACGAACGATTCATGATATGTAATAAAAATTTGGAAAAGATCAAATGTTAAGACTTATAAATGTTAAAAAATAAATGAGTTGTTTATATGCTTACTCGTTGAGTGGTCTATGTTTATAGATATTTTAAATTTGTTTTTTTTATAGTGGGAAGAACAGAACCAAATCTTGACGACTTAGGATTAGCATTTCAATATATGAATATTGACATACAAGAATTGGCGGAATATGTGAAAAATGTAGATTCTATTCCATGTACTTTACAAGTCCCGCAGTATCCAATTCGACGTCAAAATCATTTAAATTTTTTAAAACCAGGTAGTCGTGAAGTTGTCACGAGACCAGTACACGTACATGAACATTTACCAGCTATGTATCCTGATACCGAAGGTAATACATATTTTCAAGTCATATTTTTTTCATTGAATAACGATATAATTATATCAATTTACATTAATAAAATATGATGATTGCAGAGGAATACATACCAGATAAAAATGAAAATTTAATAAATGGCACGGCGGACCTGACTTCCAGCAGTGGGGCATCGTCGGGAAATTCCAACAATGCATCACCCCATAGAATGTCACCACAGGTAGTCTTTAAACGGCCAGGCGATCCAGTGTCTTTTGAAAGTCCCATAGTAAAGCGAGCAAAGATTTTGGAAGAGGGTAGACCGTTACGTGAAATAAGCAGTGTTATGATGACCACATCTGGTTTTTTATCACCCGCGCGCGAAGGAAAGCTACCTGAAGCGAGAACGCCGCATCAGGTGCGATCGGATTCGCCACAGCCAAGCTCTTATCCGATGGTACCGCCTGAATTAAAGACCGACAAGAAACTGAAGAAAGTTGTCAAGAAAGGTCCCGAGGATCGTAAACTCGATAAGGAGAACAAGAAGAAGAAAGGTGCGAAGGAATTGTTTAAGCCAGACAAGATTGATGAGAGCAAAGTGAAGAAATTAGTCGGCATGAAGGAGTTGGCCAAGTTAAAACCGTTAAAGCCAGGCGGCGGCAAGGCGCAATCTACGTTACAAGAACTTACGGGTAGCAGACCGTCTACACCGAAAATTGCGTCACCTAAATCTTCGGCCGCCAATAGTCCGAAATCGTCGAAAACCACGCAACCGAAGGTCAAGACCGACAAAGTAGTAGATCTGACAGACAACTCTGTCGCTGTCGAGAAGAAAGAGGAAACCGTTGACAAGTTGCCGTCGGAGCCGGACAAACAGAAACTGAATATCTTTAAAAAAATATCAAAACCGCGTGAGGAAAAAGACAAAGACAAGGAGACGACAGAGCCGCATAAGTATAAGGATGCTCTTGATTCGCGCGAGAACTCGCCAGAATTGATTATAGACATTGAGAATGCAGAGAAGCATGTGCATCGTAACGACACGGATCCGAAAGGAGGACGAAGCGAAGAGAAGAAAACACCTCATACACCGGACGTACATATACAATCGGACAGTGACTTGGCAGATGTGCAGAGTTTATCGTCGGACGTTTACATGTTTGACGACGCTGACATTTCACCGCCGGGTACACCTAGTACGCCAAAAACTCCCGAATTAAGTGTACCTACTGTGCCAGAGCAGAAACGAAAGAAAAAAGAGAAAAGTGGCAAAAAGAAAGAACCTAAATTGAAAAACCCGAAACAATGTATCAGTCCGAAGAAGGTAAGATGCCGTTTACAAGATTTGGTACATCAGAAAGTTACATATATAAATTATATGTCTAACTTTTTTTTAATTAGTTGAATAAAATTAATTTTGTTTCCAGCGATAATTTGATTTACTATAATGTCATTCTCTTAATGTCTTTAAATTTTTAGTATTAATATACATCTTGCTGATTTTCAGACGAAACTTTCGAATGACGTGACAGAATTGGAGATACCAGATCGGCCCAAAACGCCGCAAGCACCCGAGCCACTACACAGAGAGCCCATTCTTCCGCTCCCACTTCATTCGTTTCCTTTTTTTACTCCGTTTCCTTCGGCACCTGGTTTAATTCCTCCGATGTTTCCACGCTTTTCGTTTCCGCTTGGACGAGGTGGGCCAGGTCCTCATCCCGCGATGCCCAATTTACCATTACCACCGCGTTTTACCAATCCACCTATAAAACCTGAAGACTTTCCACTGTCCAAAATTAAACCTGTGGAACGTGAGAAGCCATTGATTCCTCCACCGGCTGAGCTAACACCTTCGTCGATTCTAGGCGAAAATGAGAAGGCGGACAAAGAGAAGGTGGATAATAAACTTACGAAAATATTTAAGCCAAAAGAATTGCCTTTCATGAAAGTACCTGAGAAGGTACTACCCGTAGGCGTTGCACCGCCTATAGTGTCTGCACCAGTTGCACCAATCGCGCTTACTACACCAACAGTACCCGTTGTGCAAATGCCACCGTCAAAAAATCCTAAAGCTGAAAAAACAGAGAAGAATGATTTGGTAAATTCGGTAGGAAATCATCTCGTTAGATATCTTGATTATATTATATTAGATTTTTATTTGTTTATTGAGAAAAAAGATCCCCTAATAAGCTCTATGCACGATATGTTCATTTGTGTTCATTATTGTCATATAATTACACCATATTTTAATCTAATATGGTGACTTACGTATAAAAGTTACCAAATTGATAAAGATAGGACATAATAATACTTTTACATAACACAATTTGTAACGTTTTTAGAAATCTAAAGAACACAAGAAAGAAAAAAAGGATAAAGTGAAAAAGAAGAAGGATAAGAAAGAGAAGCATAAAGAAAAAATAAAGGAGAAGAAGGAAAAGACTGAAAAACGCGAAAAATTAGAAAAGGTTAAAGAAAAGAAGGAGAAAAAAGAAAAGAAAAAAGAAAAAGATCAAAATAAAAAAAATATGGTAATTATATCTCTTTTGTTAATATTAATGATGGTAAATAACAATAATTAATTTATTATATGTGTTGTTGCAGAAAGAAGAAAAGAATCCAGAAGCAGTTCCAAAAATTACGTTAAAATTAGGTACAGCTTCTCCTAGACCAGCAACTCCAGATAATGCTCCTATGAAGAAAATGTGAGCCATAAATGATTTCTTTTTGTTAGGAAATATGCATTAGTGATTAATATACATTTTTACTTAGCTTGTGGGCATGATTAATTAACGTATAAAAAATTTTTTTATGTTATACATTGTATAATTATATGATCCAGAACGCTATTATATGACTATTTTTTATTTATTTCAGAACTATTAAACCACTCGTGAAAAAACCGGATGAAGAGATCAAGCGAGAACCTAGTCCAGAATTGGCGAAAATATCAGCATTGGTAACACGACCGCCAAAACAAAAGTCAGCAAGTAAGAAAACAGAGGAGGGAATATTAGATGGAAGCCCTGCTCTTCTTACAGATTCTTTCTCTGCCAATCTTACTAGCGTGCCACTTGCATCAGTTCCTCGAGCAAAGAAATCTAACTTCCAAAATCTATCTCAAAATGAGTCAATACCTTCACCTCAGTTTGACAATCCTCCAAAACTCCCGAACCCTTTAGTGCCGCCACAACCACCATATTATTTTGTAAGTACAATTTTTACGATATTTACATACTTGGGGATTATTGAAGTTTACATCAAGGTTCAAAATCTTAAAATGGAAATATTACCAATAATATTTTAGAAAGAAAATCTTTGATATATAAATAAAATTTGTAATTAAATTATTTATATTTATATAGGAAATATAATAACACTTAAAAATTAATACATTTTTTTTTTGAAGCGCAAGAATGATAGCGCTTCTGTCAAATTGTCTTTAAATTGTACACGAAATTTATGTATATTTTATTTATAATAACTTTGCTTTGGAAATTTTGAAAGTATATTAACTAAATTAAATTTTTAAAATAAAATTTGATAAAACACTCATCATATATTGTATTATACTATAAACTTGTCTAAAGTATTGTACTATAAAGTTAATTTTTGGGATATTTATCTTAAATTATTGAAAATGATTAAATTATTGCAATTGATATCTTAAAACAAGGTGAGCCCAACCCATCGATATTATTTCAAATATAAACCTATCCAAAAATTCCAATTTCCTTATGCTATTTATGCATTTACGTCTTATGGTGACGGTATCACATTTCCTTTTTTTTCCCTTAAATCACGCTCTCTTTTGATATATTGTTATGTTGTCCAAATAATGAACGTAGTACACATTCTCTTATAGCTATATTTAGACTTACTGTGTATTTTATGTTGCAATTATTACCTTAACACTTTCTTTAAAAATTTAGTGCTCATATTTCAATTTTTTATATTGAGTCTTAAATATTTCTTTATTCTTAATTTTCATAAAATTCATCATTTTTTAGTCTTAAAAGCTTGTTTTGCCTTTTTCTATTTTTATTCTGCTTTGCAAGATTTATTTTGTATAGAAAGTTTTTCAGAAAATGTTTGAATAATAATTTACTAATTAATAATTAATTTAATCATTTAATCATTTTATAGTTATACACACAAAATATAAATAACAAAGTATTATTTATTATCTTATGAGATACGGAAATAAATTTTAAAAATAATATTCTCTAAAAGGAATATTGATTAATAAACTCAATAATTTCATCGATTTGGTATATTTTACATTATTTTGAATATCTTTTCTGAGTAGCTGCAGCTTGAGTTTGCTATTTGTAGAATTGATTGTTGCATTTATGCAAATATAGATTTAAAAATATATATTAACTTGAAAAATCTATTTTTAATCACGCATTTTATAAGTGAAAAAGTATTTGTATCATCATCATTTTATCATCCATATATTTTACATAGATCAGCTATATGATTCATATCTTCATGATATACAATATGATATACTTGTCTCTTCTTATTATTATTAAAAATTTGGGCGATAATAGTGTAATTATGCAAATAATATTCTGACAGATTTAATGAACGAATATCATTGCTGGCAATGTAAACGTAAATTTGATAAAGGCATTATATTATAAATTTATATATCATAAAATTGATATCAATTATCAATTGAAATATCTTTAAAATGGCAGGATGCATTACTATTTTGCCTTAATGTGTGTTAATGTATGTTCAACTAAATTATTATCAAATTTGATACTATTTATTTCATTTATTAGTATACAGCTAAAAGTTCGACTAGTACCAGTTATTAACGTACAACTTATTCTTGATATTTCCGTACTAAAGAAAATAATTTCTTTTACAGTATATCTTTCTTATGTTGATTAATAATATGTCCATGCTTCTCATTAATTTTCTTCTATTTAGCAAGTCGCATTAGCATATTATATATGTATATGTATATATTCTATATGTACAAATAGTTACAAAATACAATTGACTTGTGTATCACTTCTGAATTTGCTGCTTGACTGTTAACTAAGTAGCTTTAGAAAGCATGCATCTTATCAGTTACTAATGTAACTAATATGTCACATCTTATATCTCTCATTTCTAAACCTTTTTATAAGAATTAATTTAAGATGTAACGAAATAGAATAATGATTTTGTTCATTTCTCTTCATTTAATCAGCGAATATATTTATGATTTGTGATCATTGATATATAGCTTATTAATAAGACACTAACAGAGACGACAAAGAAAACATTACAATATTACATAGCAAGAAGTATAAAGTCAAAACTACCATTGCATGAGATTTGCATGTTGCATAAATAAAAATTTAGCATGAGAGACCCGTTAGGAATATAACCGACGGTTTTAACGGTACAGAGGTGAAACCAGATCCAGTTCCTAAAAAGGACGATGCTAAAGAAGACAAAGAAAATGGCAGGAACATGTTGCCTACAACACCAACCACTACTGTGGTGAGTACGGTTCACACCTCCTTTAAAAAATATTGCAAGGTATTTTTCTATGCGCAGATGCTAGCTAAGTTTTTATAATACATTAGTTGAACACGATACGTTTATTGCAAAAATATAAGTACAGAAATAAACACGCGCACGTTAGTTATTTTAAATAGGAGTTTAGATAAAAGACTAAGATATGATTTAAAGGATGTGTATTGAATGTTAAAAGAAAAGAAGAGACAAGCTCATCTCCAGCTCATGTTATCATAAATCATTGTTTCATCAAAATATCATAAATTTCCTAAAGACTTAGGAATTTCTGCAGGAGGATTTCACAAGAAAGTACTATAAGATATCAATATCTTGTTTTATTAAAATATTTTTTCTTAATAAAAGAATAATTCATGGACAGCATGACAAAATATCTTAATGTGAGATCCACTGGTTAATCCTCATAGAGACAGTACATTATCAAAGAATTAACTGTAACATATTCCATTTAAATAGATATTTGATGAATCCAAATGTTGACAAATACAATGAATAATTTTTCAAAACTTCAGAGTGAATTCGTCTCAGAGATGATGGGTTGGGTTTAGATTTTAAAAAGATTTGTCAAGTTCTGTTTATCCTGAGATGAGTGTTACAGGATCGAGGGGGGCGTCAGGTGTGGATATGTCCTGCATGCGGCAACCAGGATGATGGCTCTCCAATGATCGGCTGCGACGATTGTGACGCTTGGTATCACTGGTAAATAATTCGTTATATCTATCTAACTTATAGTACAACAACAATGTTGGAATTGGTCGCAAAAATTTGACACTAATTCTCTTTCTTATATTCAGGGTATGCGTCGGTATGCAAGTCCCACCGGCCGAGGATGAGGATTGGTACTGTCGTTTTTGCATAGCAAAGAAACAAGAGCTGCTTCATGATAAGAAAAAGAAAAAGCGCAAAAAGAAAGTGAAAGTAACGGCCTAGTATAAGTTAACCGGGTCTAACTGTTTAAGGCCCGGTGTCATTATGCCAACCATTACCAAAATTAAAACGAAAGATAATAAAAGCGGCGTCAAGAGTATAAAGACGAAAAAGATTCCCAAGGGTGACGTTAAGTCGCTAAAAGGAAAATCGATAAATTTGGCTAAAGGAAAAGCTACGAAAAGTGTAATGAAAGTAAAGGCTGTAAAAAAGAAATAGAAGCTTGTTATGCTGTGCAATGTAATTTAGATAGTTGCGAATTGTATTTTGTGTAAACTAGGGAATATATGTAAAGGATTATATTCTCTTTTATGCCAGCATACAAGCATTCTACGTTTGTATCGGTGTTCTAATATAGTAATGATGTTTCGGTGTTTTAGTTACTAAGAAAATATCTTTTAGTGATATTTAAGATACCGAGAAGCGTCATTAATAGAATACCGTTGCTGATTGTGAAACAGATTTTTTTCTTTGGTTTTCTACTTTGTATACATATCTATGCATTCTATCACAACACAAACGCTGTGTGGTTTATTACACAACATGACAAATTTGTAGTATATTTTCTTAGTTCTATTAGATTCGCACATTTTTCGCCTCATACTATATTGGCAGATTTAACACACATTTTTCTAAAAATGCAAAATATCCATTTTTAATACATATGTTGCATAAATCAATTATGTAGTCATTATTAGCGGTATAATTATATATTTAATTTCATTTGTTTTATATATACACATATATGCGTGTGTATATGTGTGTGTATATATATATATATATATATAAAGACAAAATATATACATATATATGATTAATAGTGATCGGATGTATACATGATATATCAATTTGTGGACACAAAATCAGTAACAAACTACTTTGATAGCGATTTTATTGTGTTATACTAGCAATCATTTCATAATTTAATCCATTAATAACTTATAGTATTATAATTGTGTTGCATGTGTATAGGATGAAATATTTAATTCTGAGGAGTGATTGTAATATAAACCGTAAAACCGAGGATGATTTAAATAATAAACAAAATTATTTATTAAATCAGTAACAGCAATAAGACAAGGGCCCATTTATAAGAATTGTATCAATCATGGCTGTATTTCAAAATTGCTGTTAGTACTGAAAAACTATAATGTATGTAACGGAAGCTATAGATTTTTAGTACTGACAGCAATTTTGAAACGCAGCCCATATATGCCGGTCGAAAATACAATTTGTACAACTCTATAAAATATTGCTCGAATTGATTAGGATCATGAATATCTATTGATTGTGTGGTGTGTGTATGTATGTGTATGTGTGTATACACACAGGGTTTTCCAAAACATACTGGTCAACGCTCGTAAAAAGGTAGAAGGGATCGAAATGAACATAAAAGTCCAATATTGTCTTGGGTTAGGTCCACCAATAATCGAGATATTAACGTATGGAATCGGCAAATAATTTAATTAATTTCTATTGTAATTGTGAACAGTAAATTAATGAAAGCTTATCATACATTCACGATAGATTTTTTTCTTTTGTGTTATGGCTCGAGCGGATCAAGCTCTTCTCTCGGCGTGCTCTCATTCGCACAATTTGAAAAATTAATACCTCGATTATTGGTGGACCTAACCCAAGACAATATTGGACTTTTATCTCAATCCCTTCTACCTTTTTACGAGCGTTGACCAGTATGTTTTGGGACACCCTGTACACACACACCCACACCCACACACACACACCTAAAGCTATTAAATTATAACAGACTATAAACAAATATTTGTCATGTCGACACTTGTAATTATAGATTATAAAATTGTTTTTATATGTTACTCTATTATGTGTATAATAAATTTTTGTTCAATACATATATTTTTTTAGAACAATTCTATAGATATTAACTTGACTCAAATCGAAATAACTCGATTACACATCGGGTATCGTAAAATATGCGCATATATGCACACCAAACACACAAGATATGTCTAGAGAATATGAAATGTATCAAAATTGTATTGACTGCGATATTTATTATTATAATTCATTTATTTGTACTTGAAGTTTGGAATATGATAGATACAAATATGTAAAAATTTTACAATTATAAATTTGTTATTTACATATATTGCAAGATATATTTGTTTATTACACGATAGAATATCTTACGGACCGTGATCAATGCAGAAAATCATATGTCAAATTCTAGATCAGAAGTATTTTTTAAATGTAAATATATTTACTTACAACATAAAATACAAAAAAAAAAAATCAGAAATTTGTGTCACTAAGGGCCTCAGCAAAATGATTGACTGATATAATTTAAAAACAATATTACACGATGCTACATACTTTTATAATATCTATAAAAATAAAGTTTTTAACATTTTTATTATTACACGGTTTGTTATAAATCACAACAAAATGACTTTAGTTTATCACTTCAGACATAAGACACTTGTTATGTGTTACTTAAGACTTAAAATATAAAATGTCTTATAAACGTTAATTAATTATAGATCTGTTCTATATAGCTAAACTTCTTACAGTTCATCTTTTCTCTTCTTCCTCTCAAACTTGAATTGAGAAAAAAAAGGAGAAAAGAAATTTGAAGTTTAACTGAAAAGACTCATAAGTCAGCCATATAATATCTGTCGTGGACATCCTCTTCAAAAGTTTAGTACTTTGTCGTCAAGAATTCATGATAATCTTAAAGTCAGAAACCTATTGGGCTTCAAAGAAGAATCAGCTAAGGCCTTATGATTTTATTTAAAACAATTATTCTTGGAAACAAGAAACAAGATCGTAGACTTACCCCAACTACTTATCAAGATTTGTTAATTAAAATGGTTTTTTTAAACACATGATCAATTCAAAAACTTATTTTCTGTTTACAACAGCTTGATAATATAATTTTGCAATGTGTCTATCTGATTAGGTATATAGAGGATCCGACTAGAGACATACTCAAATAATTACTTAATACTAGATTACCTAATCGCTCAATTATAATTTTTTCGATGCAGGACGTTCCAGATAGTAATTTTTTGTAGGTATCATGACACGTAGTTTTTTAACACATGTCTGCTCTATTTCTCGTAGGCGGAGCATTAAGTCCACCAGTGTCACCAGATTCGAGTTGTTTTAGCAGTCGAAATAACGCGGCCGCCTCTCTAATGCGACTGAATTCAACGCAGAACGCTTGGATCTCGATAAACAGCTCTTGCACATTTATGATCTTATTTCTTATCAGGGATTGCAGAAACACACAAACGAGTCGTACCAGTCGATTCTGCATGTAACGGTCCTTGATAGTCTCACAGGTGGATATACAGTTGCTGATGTACAAATGTACAAATTCCGTTGGCAGGTCCACCGTGGTGGTTAGTCTGTTCACGACCTCCATCGAGTGCAGGGACATCTCCATGTTCACCAGCACGCTGAAGTACTCAGTGATCTGGCTGGACTGCATCAACTTGAGGAGAACCTCAATGGCGACCAGAGGATTGGTCTCGACCAGGTCCGGTAACTTCGGGGGCGTGAGTCCGATGTGATAGACGAGCTTCGGATCCTTGTCCAGTTCGCCAATCAAATATTGCTGCTGGGCCAGTGACAGAACATTCTTGAAGGCCTTACCCATGAGCTTACGCGCCTCGGCGCTGTCGCAATTCGACACGCACATGCTGGTGTCGTACTCGACCGTAAACTGGGTTGGTTCGGTGACATGGAGCCAGGCTATCTCGTTGTGCGAGTGATAGAGCGGTGGCGCGAGCCTAAGGAACTCGGGCCGATAGCTCCGCCTGCACAGTGGCGGATCGCCGATTGCGAGGCGCTCCAACATATTCTTCACGGCGGTCACGTCGTACTCCAATCCCTTGGAGTGTTCCATGTCGGGTACTATAATGGGATTCCCGCATTTACTGACCGCCGGGAGCTCGGACTGGCGCTCGGCCAGCTGCAGCTGCAAAGCGGTCAGATCAATAGGCGGCACGGGGGCGAACGAGAACTCGTCCACGATTTGGCGTGGCGTTTTCTTCATTACGTCCTTTGTGTTGTATCCCATCAGATTGACGAGCAGATTCCTCTCGCAGTTGGATAAGGGCGGTATGTGGCCGGTGTGGCCGGACGGTTTCGAGCCGCTGTTGCTAGTAATGTCTTCCTGTGACTTTAGCACCTGCACGAACACGGGGGCGAAAGGCGTAGAGGCTAGCGGTTCTCCGCGGTACAGATCGAATAGCAACGTCCACGCTATGACACGTTGGATATGTTTGGGAAGCAAACTGACGTGCTGTAGCTTCAGCAGCAACGTCATTCCGACATCGTAACGTTGTTCCTTGGGGAAATTCTGATGCAGCTGACCACAGAGACTCTCGAGGCTAACGTCCAGGTTTTCCTCGCCGACGAGGTCCAACAATTTCACGGTGTCCTGCAGGTTGAATGACATTCTCGCTATGCGACGAATGAAATATCACTTGCGAATATATTTTGTGCTTGTTCCGCCGTCGTCGTGTCATATATATAAACAGAGCGTGAGCTGTCTCCCCACGTGGAGGTAACACGCATGTGTGTTTACGAACGGAGGAATCTTGAGATTAACCTATTTCTACTTCGGAACAAAGTTGTTCCAGGAACAGTTTCGAATAGTTCACGTTTAGGAATCGTTTTATAGTTGACCACGCGTACTCGGTCTAGCTGTAATAAACGTGTGTTAAGTGTAAACCAAAGAGAAGAGCAACCCACACACGCCGGCGAGCTAAAATCTTACTGATTCACAGCGCCATTACATTTTATCCTTTATTACGAACGTAGAAACTATACATGTGTGGTCTGTTCTTTTTCGGTGCATTGCTGCACTGGTGCAGTAAGTTAGAATGAGAAAAAATATATTTATCTTACTTTAACTTGTTGCACCAGTGTAACAGTACAGCTAAAAAGAACAGTCCTATAGCCACATTCACTTTTCGAGAGAGTGTAACGCACTATTAAAGGATTGGTGTCAATTTATTATTTGATTTAAAATGTTTACATTATCGACAAGATATCATTAATGACTACGTTTACACGTCGGGTTTAACAACATCGGAGTTATAAAACTGGCCAACTACAGCCATTCCTCGGAAGAATGGAATGGTTATGATTGGCCAGCTCTAGAAGTATCGATGTTATTAAACCTGTTAAAAGGCCATTGTACGTACATTTCCTTAATTGTAATCGTAAGATTTCGACCAATCATATTGCTCAAATTAGTCGCAACCGACTGAATTAACCAATCGTATTGCTCAATTTCTTACGATTACGATTAAGAAAATGTATGTGCAATGGCCTTAAGGGTGTCGTGTAAACGTAGTTAAAGACAGGGTTATATGTCGTATATTTCAAGTTTACTTTACATAAGATTTTTTTCAAGTCCTAAATGCAGTATGCAAAATGCGCACAGTGTAAAACTGACACTACCAATCAGATTGCTGAATTAGTTAAGGTTAGGATGAATTTATTGAATTTGATTATGCAATAAATAATGTAGTTGTAAAATTATAAGAAACTGATCACTTACAAATGATTATTTTCTTGCGAAAAATAATCGAGACAATTGGTTAATTTTTTACAATCTTGTTTATATATCCAATTGTAGAATGGTCCTAACATCAGTATTCTGCTCTTTCGCGTTCATATAAATGCACCCTAAGCGCATTTTAGAACGTACCTATACGTTTGTTTATAGGTCATCGAAGCCCGTACTCCGTAGGTAGACTACCGTGGACTACCGTAGACTACCGTAAAGCACGAGCCACCACAAGCCACCACGAGACACTCTACGGGTTATCGTGTGTCAATCGCGCACCGTGTGATTCGCGTCAGATCATCAATTACGGTGTGGATTTCGGTGCTTTAAGAAGTGAAGAAGCCACGCTCTGGATTGCACATGGAATGGAACAAAACGCCAGCTGACATGGTTGATGAGCAACGGAGACGTCTGTACGATCCAGCGCAACAGACGAGCAATAGCGTGCAGTTGAATCTCATTAATCTCCCCGATGTTTGCTTGGAGGCGATTTTGTCTAACCTCTCCTACGATGAGATTTCTAAATATAGGATCGTAAGAAATGCCCTTTAATGTCCGCGAGGAAAATTTTCCTTCGCTTTTTCCGTATGCCGTAAGCGCAAATCTCGATGTTGCTTTTCAGGTTTGCAGACAGTTCGATCGGATCTGTAAAAAACTGCTCAATCGCGGCTTCAATCTTATGGAGAAGTACCACGCGCAATGTCTCCGCACCGTCAAGAGCAAACTGCCAAGAAGGGAGTCGGAGCGACGGAGTCATCCCCTTGCGCGTCACTGTGACATCCTGACAGCGATAGAAACGAGAATCTCCATGTTGTCAATGACCTTCATCAAGTATGTGGACTTGAACGTTTGCTGTTTCATTCCAGGAAAGGTAATGGATTTTTGTTTTATGGAAATTTTATTATAATAAGCTAGGTATACAAATATCTCAGAGTATACAAAGTATTGCATGATAGTGACTTATTCATTGTACCTTTTATATTTGATACAGGTCTGTCCAAACTCAGCTTTTGAGCCAAACGTGTTTCTACCTCTCTGTCTTCTCAAGGGAATGAGACAGAGAGTAAACAAAAATGGATAGATATTAAAGCACCTATCCTTTAGTTGCTAAATCTATCTTTTTTTGTTTATATTCTAGGTCACTCTCTTGAGAAGATGGAGAGGTGGAAGTACGTTTGGCTCGCGAGCTGAGTTTGGACAAGCCTGATCTAATATATTTAAAAGCTTTTTAAAATATATATTTTAAGAGTGAGAAAAAGAGATAGTCTTATTTATGTAAATTATAAATTGTTGAATAACAATTGTATTTGCAACTATGTATTAGGTAATTGATGAGATTTTCCGTGTTCTTCAATTAATTCGAGAGACGAAGACACCACCCAGAGCACACGAGATACTGCAAGAGTTACGGGACATAAGCAGCATGGCTATGGAGCATTTTGATGAGAAAATCCTGCCAGATCTAAAACATAATATCTGCACGTCCATTGGGAGTGTGAATTCATATGACTTACCTGGTGGTGTCATGATCTCCCACGGTAGAAACATAAATAGCTCCACACTGCCACATTGCAACAATCACAGCATGACCTGTTCGGAGAAGCTTAACCAGACCTTCAAGAAGATTAACGATCGTACTAGAAGGAACAAAATGTTTTTTTTATCCGTGAAAAATCAAATAACCAGAATGAAACGTAGGATGCAGAGGCAGGAGTATCTGGTGCGGAAACAAACTCTGAAATTATACAAGCAGGCGAAGAAGATACACGAACAGGACACCCAGTTGGCCGAGGTGCGGAAACATCTCGAAGAATGGGAGCAGAAGATGGTCGATTTGACTACCGAAGTAAGTCGAGCGCGGGAGGGAATCCCGCTCCCTCAGAATCCTGATTCATTGGAAAGTCGCAAACGGAAGACACATATTATCAACACCGATGCCGAGACACTTCCGGCAAAGACGAACGAATTGCAATCCAAGAAACGTAAACTTATAATAGAAAGAAAAGCGTCGAGCGACGCACAGGACATGAAGTTTAAAAAATTTATGTCAGGCTTACTTGCGAAAAATGAATTGGATGATTATTTCGTCGATCCCTCGTGTCCGCGCTAAACTCCGCTGTTTTTACATTTAACAGTTAAGCAAAAATTTTTGCAAAATTATATATACTCTTTGTATAATGCATTTTTCAATTGTTATAACGACGTAGATTTAATCATCTCGTAATGGATACTCAGTACATCTTAACTAAATTAAATTTTTACTCGAGTTATGTAAAAGTTATTTTCAAACAATAGTTTATTGTAAAAGAGTTAAAATAGAATTTATATTTTTAGTTTATTAAACTACTTTTCGTTCCATTATAGGAACAACACAATATATAAACAAATGTATTTCGTTGAGTTTATAGTGTTTTACTTGAAATTCCCATCAGGAATATACATATATACATAAACAAATTTTTTTAGATAAATGCTACATAAAATTGAAATATTTTATTTTGCATTTATTAAGAAATTTAAAAAAGTAAGGACAATAAACTACAAGTTGTAATAACATATTAATATATACACTTTATTAAAATATTGAAATTTTAATAAGATGTGTACATTAATATGTTATTTTATTAAAATACATAATATCTTAATATTATTTTAATAGAATAAAATACCTTCAAATATTGAAAGGCACACATTGGTCTTATTTATAGTGTTATATAAGTTCTTTAACGTAGTATAATTGATTTTATTATACGTATATATGTAAAGTTATATAACCATTGACATATAAGACTGTAATTCATATTAAATCATATTAAAAATTTCATCCTGAACATACGGTGGCTTAATATTTTTTATCATTAATTTACATAACTCGTGATTTTATGATGGCATCTAAAATGAAGGAAATATTGTGTTAGAATACATTGTATATAAATTCTGAAATAATTTATGTATTATTAATTTATCAGCATAAAAATGCATATTACATAATCGATTGATACTGGAAAACTAATATGATAAGTTTAATGTGGAATTTGAAGGATAATTCGAATATTTTATACAAGGTGTCTATAAAGTTTGTCCTGATTTCCTATATTTCAGAAACTTCAAAATTGTGAAAATGCGAAATCAGACGAGACGCTACTCTTTTTAAAGATATTGGAAGTGGAGAGTAGAGTATTCTCTCGAAATGATCAAATGCGTTTTTCATAATTTTGAACTGTTTCCGAAATATGAGGAAATATATAGATTTCAAAAAAACCCAGTGATTAAATTAAAATGTTCATATATTTATCAATTTGCATTTACATAATAGATTCGATTACGTTTGGATTACTTTTATATTTTCGGTAACGCATTACAATAGTTAACTTATTACAAAATATATATAAAATAGCTTTTAATAAAATATTACCATAATTCGATTTCTGACACACATTATCGAGTTTCCATTAAGGAATCGCTTTGTGAATTTATTTCCGAATCATTTTTCGAATTAGCTCGCTTTTCATTTTTAATATCTGTTTTATAGATTGAAAGTTCTATTTCTTCTGCCTCGATATCTTGTTTCTGAAAAAAATAATGAACATTTTTACATGAAAAATGATGCCATATATAGATGAGTCGGTAATCTTTACCGTATCTTTAGTCATATAAATCATTTGGATATCGTCATTTTTTTCGTAAATATTTGTAACTTGTGAGGATTCAATCGATGATTCAGATGGTAGATCTAAAATTTTCTCATAAATTGCTAAAAATGCATTCTGCATATAATTTTGTTGTTGATCGCGAATTTTTTTTCTTATGTTATGCTCTTCCACTTCGGGTAAAACAAAATTGTAGATCATATCCGCTACCAATTCCTCATCTGACAATTTGTCAGCGCTGCAAAAATATCCGTTTTACATGTTACTTTCTATGAAATAAGATGTCTATCAATACACATCTTACTTTTCTGCGGCATGTTTCGATATAGCATCCATTGTATTGCAAACTTCTAAGATACGTTCTTTAGCCACTTTATCAGATATCCAATCAATTTGTTCCCTCACAATATCTTCCAAGTAAGCTTCTACCGAGTCTTGATTTACTTTCACAATTTGTTTGAACATTTCGTCAAATTCTCGTCGTCGATTACGTTCCACTTGGCGCCTGCCAGCTTCGGCGGCTTCTCTCATACATCTTTCTCTTTCGGCAAGTAGTACAAAAGCGTGAACTCTACGTTCGTCTTCTAATCTCACCAACTCCTGCAGAAGACGAAGAAGATAATCGAACAAACCATTTCGAGAAAAGATTACAAAACATACCTTGCTTAGAAAATCTAATGTTCCACAGACTGTCTTTCCTTCCAAGGAATCGCGAATCTCACGCAAACGATCTTCCTCTGTTGATTTATCGTCCTGTAGTTGCTGTATTATTTGCATCTCTTCAATGTGATCCTCCTGCTTGAGCATTTCAGTTGATTGCAATTTTTCGATCAGCTCCCTGCATTTATCGCGTCCTTTATACATCTGTAAAAAAATTTTATTTTATGTTTCTTGTATGTACATAGAATTTATTTCTGGAATCTAGTCTTGTATGTCTATTTTAAATACACGACGAATGATCTGATCTGATTTGTAACTTACTAAACATTGTATTGCTCTGCCCTTAACAAGCTTCTGAATAAATGTAGCAGACTCTTCTCGTTGCTTCTGTGTATTGTCCCATGTGCCCGATCTGCGAGGTGTGACCGGCTGTTCGTGATTACGTTTTACTAATCTTGGACCCTCATCTACGGATTTAACTTTCATTCGAATGGCCTTCAAATCGGAATGAAGCTGCTGCAGTTTCTCCTCTGTCCACCTGGTTTCTCGTATACAAATATCTATCGGTTTAGGTCCACGTTTAGTTGGTTTCGGTTTCTCGATAGTTGGTAGCCAACTGAGCGTCGTATCTTCTTCTAAATAACAATTGAGATGAATGGAGTAACAGTGATTGCGTATTAATGGCAATTGAAATATTAATTAAACTCACGTTCAATATAACTTTTGTTTTGGAATCGCTTCTCCAAGACTTCATGCCGCCTTTGGGGATGTTCGCCGAAACACATTTGCGGTGCATATAGGTCGGACTTGGGATCGATATGTCGTTCAATTATGTCAGGTTTGCGAGGTAGCTGCTCGTCGCGGTGTCTTCTATGCAATTTTCGCAGATCTCGTTTAAGATTATGTCTGATAGTCATGATTCGATTGTCCCGATATTTCCCTAGTTTATTCTCGAGTCTATTAAAACGACCTTGCATTTTTTTCTCATATTCTGATTCACGATTTTGCAGGAGATTCCTCATCAGATCCAGACGTAAATCCATTATAAATTGAATCTCCTAAAATTATCATATATAGTTCAAGAAAAAAAGAAACATAGATATTACATTCAGTTAGTTAAGATTTTTATAGAATTGAGAGTTAATATTTTAATATATCTTTTAATTAAAATTCAATTAAAGTTAATAACTTACAAAATTAATTTAATTACACATTAGAATTAAGTTACATAGAAAAAACCAATTTATTTAAAAATTACGTGAAGATCACACATTTTAACTTAAGGTAAATTAAAAATCAATTTTAAAAAGATTATTTATCTTGAATTAGAATGTCATAATTAAAAAAATTAATTATTCTGTATAATAAAATGACTACAATGAGTGAATCATTAAATAATAAATTTAATAATTTATTTGTAAATCAAGTAAATTTTTTGTAAATTATGTCATAAATGATGCAAATTCTTTGCGTTTGAAATACTTACCGACTCCCGAAACGCCCATTCTTCTATATCTAAAGCCATTATTATTGAATTTCGGATCTTTATGTTCTCCGGCGTATCCATCGGCGGGAGAATAGCTTCCCAAGCTCTCTTTATCCGCATTCTGTTGATAATATGTACCTCATGAATACCCGCGGGTAGTCCGTGCTCCCAAGTTAAATGAGCCAATGTCAACATTTCAGGATTGTGACCTAAATGAAAATTCTTGTTTCTAACTTTGTTTTTTTCTTTTTCACGATTTCGATTTTTTGATTGAGCTACTTTATGTACCTCTATATTGCAGTATAACTGCAATATAATTGTTATTATACCTGAAACAAATTTACATGGTGGTTCCCAAGGTTCAGTTTGTGCTTCACTCTCTCTGTAATCCGTCTGTGTCTCTGCATTTTTGTATGGCTCTGACTTAGGAAATATGGTGTAACATCGTCTCTGCGCATTTGCCATAATTCCGTAGTTTAGGGATTTAGCCTTGCGTTCCAGACAATATGAAATATCTGGCGTTTGTATCTTCGGTCCTGTAAAAGGAACCATAGATCTTCGAAAATGCTTGTCTGTATCTCCGCTTATAATTTTGATTGTTTTGCCTTGTACAGCCATTCCTCTTTAAATTCAAAAATTTAAAGTTTTTTAACTAAATCGACATCTTTATAAAAATATCTTAAATTAGATGAGATTTGATGTATAAAAAGATATTCTTAGAATAAAAAAAAAAAAGAGTAAAGACTTACTCAAGATTTAGGACATGACGGCAAAACTTGTATCCTTTTAAAAGATCATCCTTGTAATCTTGAAATTTATTATTTAAAGCTTCAAGATATTTACATGGCCTCTAGAAGAATAAACGTCATTAAACTTAAGGAAAACCATCTATAATACAAGTCTCAGGTATACTTTATTAATTAATAAACACTTACAAACAGATTGGCTTTCCGAGTATCATAAAATCTTAAATAATGGTTGCTGCTGCATACAGTAGTGTAAGTGCAGTCCGCTAATGCATCATCAAAAAATTGTTAATTATTGGCTAACCATTAAACTTATGTGACATATGTATCTTACGATGTTTCACGTTTCTTTCCGCCATAATTTGCATTGTATTCAATTGTAATTGTTATTATATGCTGTTTGAAACGTTTGCCTTTCCTACTCTTAGGAAAATCATAAGAACAAAGTATGTGTCACTAATAATTCAGTATTGATCAAACAGACATGCCATAGCAGCGGAAATGTATGGGAAGAATAAACGTCAACATTAGTCCGATCAATAATGTATATTTTATACTCTTTAAATATTTTGTTACATTTGACAGTAATTTATTAAATGTTTACGTACGTTATCCTGTAAACGTAATTAATGTATTTTTAGAGATAGCATATTATTCATAAACTTTATATAATAAATTATTAATTCCATCTTCTTTAAATTATATTGTATAAGAAATGCACGTAAGGATGCATATATAAAATTGGTAGCACCAGAATATATATTTTCTGTTAGCTAGAATATTTGTCTCTATATTGATATAATTAACATATGTATATCAGAATTACGTACAATTACGTAAACTTTGATTATCAATATGTGATAACATATTTCATGATTAACATTCTAATTCATATGCATATATGTCACGATTATGATATTTAAGTTATTATTAATAACTATAACGTATACCTTCAACATTAATTATATTAATAATTTCTATGCAACCGCAAGTTGGGATAAATTTTAGAATATATATGTATACATATTTTTATATATATGTACACAAAAAAACTATTAAATTTGGCACATACAGTTATTTTTTCGTTTATCTGCATTTTGAAAAAAGCTTTTAATAATCGATAAATGATTAACAGATATGTGATTATAACAATTCTTTTCAAAATCAAGCGATAAGTTTTAATTGTGTGAGAACAACAATATTGTTATATGTACAAATACGCGTATATTTGCATCCTTTACATTTCGCGAAGAAAACTGCATGTAAATATTAATATAAATTACTTTTATATAACAATTTATTATAATTACGATTGTTATGTTATATACTTTTACAAACAGCGCACGAGATTATTTTATTTATAATTCATTAACAACTCCATTAGAGAGCGTTACAATGAAAATTTCTTCGATAATTTATATATATGTAATTTGACAAGAGCTTTGTAATTTCTTCAAACATTGTAATTACGCAACGGCTTAAAATAGCCGTTTCCAGATGAGCCTAGATACTCTGGCCAGCTTTGATGCAACGAAATATTTCTACACGTTTGATTAGGTAGCATGTCCTCTGGACACACGCATTCCAACTTCATCCTGTATATCGTATATATTTGACCGACTGTGATCTTAGTATTCTCTCTGTCCTTCAATTCTTGATAGAGCTTGTAATTGACGCCTCTTTCGGCTAAGCATTCACCGATGATGTCGTCATCTTTCTTGTACTCGAGTTTATCCTCTAATAATGCTTTCTTTCTACTAATGCACTCCAGATCCGCTTGAGTCAGGATCGGAGACGCGTCGGACGACGGCAGCCAGAATGTAGAGAATACTAAATCCACCGAGGTCTTTTCTTTGGATTCGGCGAAGGACGGTAACAGAATACCGGTTGGTGCCTGTTTCTGAACACTGTTAATACTGCTCGACGACCGATTGTCGTCAGTTCCGAAGTTTCGTTTCGTTCTTCGTTTCTGTCGTATCTTAAAATTTTTATCAGTTATTATAGACATCAATTGCTTTTTGTTAATTTTGCCTTTACTTTGATTTTTCAATGATTCCCGTTTAAATACTTTTTCTATACTGGCATCATCATCCGCGTCTTGGGCGATGCTGGGAAAACTGTGCTTGTAAATTTGTCGTTGGGATGTCATGTCTATGACTTTCTCAGTAGTGGAAGTTGCATCTTGATGATCGGTAGTTCTTTGATTTTCAGTAACATTTGATGTTTCAGTATGCGTGTCTTCCGGCAATTCCGTACTCATATTTGTACTTGTCATTTCTAATAATTCGCTTGTATTTAATACATTCGGTATTGTAGTAGTCCTCTCAATATTTGATTTATTGCTCGACATAGTTGATGATAACTCTTCTTGAGATTTTAAAGTCGACATCGTCAATGTACTTGTTATGTCAGCTTCATTCACTGAGCCATTTTTTTTGTCGTTGATTTCTTTCATTCCTTTCTCTTTTTCTGTGTCAATATCGTGTTTCAAAAGTCGCAAAGTATGTTGCGTTGATTCAGATATTGAATAATCGCTAATTTCTTCGTGAGAAATATTTCTTGAATACGAATCTTTAACTACGGTAACGATATTCCTCCGTTCTCGAACTTCACTTTGCGAATAATCCACACTCTGTTGTCCTTCTTCTTTGTTACTATTATCACTCTCGTATACATTATCGTACTCCGGCTGGGTGTCATCCTCTATCCACTTGCTATCCTGCTTCCATGCTTGATCCACGTCCAAATTTTCCGCGATAGTATCTTCGGGATTATGCTTCTTGTGACTCTTGAATTCGTTAAAGTTTTCGTATATTGCATCCGAGTCGTACTTGCCGATCTCGAGTACGTTGTCATTGTGCTTGAAAATGTTATTTTTTCGATGATTCTTACGAACTTCCGGCGACCTTTCGGAAACGAGCGGTACATTGGCGTAAGTATCCGTGAGCTTCAATCGTGAATAGGATTGATTCTCCTCGTCTTTTAATGCGTCGACTGAATTATTAAACTCCTGGGATTTCCAGTCCTCCGAGAAGTATAACGACTGTCCTGGCGGACCGATGTGCTGACTCAGAGCTAGTAGCCTCGTGGTAAGCGTCGAATTAAATTTCAGGAAGCAAAGATCAGCGCGTGTTTGTAACACAAAATTAGGGTCTTTCAAGAATTCGTACTTTTCCTTGACTCCCTCATAGTTCAAGCAATCGGTAGACCAATGGAGAAACCAATCGTTACCGAATCCGTCGACGGTGACTGACAATCCGGACATCTGTCCGCTCAAACTATCCTCCATTGGTTTCTCGAGCAATGGCTGTCCATTACGACCGTCTATAACCGTAGCCATGGTATAATAGTACGTGGATAAACCATTACCTATCTGATGCTTTACCATAAAATCTGGTATGTCGTCATCATTGTAATAACCGGGAATGGGAACGCTGATTATTTCTGAATTGGGGACTGTGTAATTCCAGATAGGCTCAAACGTGGATCCGTTGTACGCCATAATCGTAGAATTGAACATAGCCGCGACAATGTCTTCAATTCCATCTGATGTAATGTCGATTAAGATCGGTGGCAATAGCGCGTCTTTGCCAGTGTTATGATTGAGCTTCCGCAATTGCTGCAACAAAAGTGTTCAAAGTATAAATTAATGCGATAATCTTTTTATATTGAAACTTGAGTTTTTTGTTGTACGATTACTTACCAAATCATCGTCGTAAAATATATTAGCTTGAGACACTATGTATAATCCTCCGGCGTCTTGCTGACTGGTCGTAGCCAGAACAAATATATTTTCTCCGTCAGGATGCACTATAACTTGCGGTGCTGTGAACAGCTGCTCCGTATATGGTAAATGAATATTCCGTATGACGTGGCCATCTTTACCCGATATTACGAATATATCGCTCGTTTGGATGTTGTCCGATTGTACGGCATGCGATGCTATCACATCGCCGATACCATCGCCGTCCACATCGGCTATGAATCTAGCGTCGTAGACGTCCAAAATTGTTTGCAGGTTCGAAGAATCAGCATGAAAAAATGGCATCTCCCATATCTTGGAACCGTCACGGCCGTCAATGGCTTGCAGGATCTCACCGCGTCCAGATATAATGCAATCTTTGATTTTGTCATTTGTTAAGTCTGCGCCACAGTCGACAGAAAGTATTGAATCGGCAGTCCAATGTGTCCAGATGGTTTCACCAGTTTTACCATTTAATGCTAGTACACCACCTAGACATGGCCTTTGATTCCCCAAATATACAGTACAGATATTTGTCGTATCCAAACCTGAATTTGTAAATAAATAACTGTTACTGTGTGTTCATTAATCTAACAATCTGATTATAAAATAAATAATTATTCACCTTAGATTGCATTAAGAAACATCACAAAAATGTGAGAAATCAAAATCTGTAAAAGAAGCAAACAAAATAAAAATAGCCAATTCCAAATCACAAAGCAACATAGTATATAAATGTTACAGGAAATGATAAACTATATAATCCACAAAAAAATTAAAAAGTGTTCTAAATGATAAAATGACAATCAAGAAGAAAACAAAAAAAGTGATTAAAGTTTCGTTTTCTTTTAATTATAAATGTTTAAATATTCAATGCTTCAGGTAATTTTTACGTAAATTTAGTAAAAAGGCAATTTTTACGTAGATTTAAGTAACTGTTTCAATTACTGCCATTTTAAACACATTTACTTTGTAGTTTTTAAAATATATTTTTCTTTATCATTATTCATCATTAAAACTTTGATGTACATATACATAAAATAAAAACAACAAACTCGAAAATTGATTAATGTAATGGAAAAATAAAAATAAATAAAAATATGTCAATGTTCTAACCTTCATTAATATTAGTATTTAATTGCCTCCCTATTTACACATTTACTTATAACTATGCTTATATGATAGTTTAGTTTAACATCAAAACATTTTAAATATTTAACATACTTTTTATTTTAATACTACAATTATAAAAAACAATTGAAACTCTACTTAAATTTAATTAACTCAAAATCAAGAATAGCAAAATTTTGATGGAGGGTTAATTTTTCAATTATTTATAATATCCAAATATTCATATGCTTTAGACACCTTATACAAGTATTTAAACATTTATTTATTTTATATGATTAATAACTAAGCTTTAATTGTAATTTTCTTAATTTGTTTTTTATTTTATTATGTAGAAACACTAGAATTCTTAAATTTTCTTCTATCTGTTGTAGAATATTCTATACCATTAACAAAAAAAAACCTCAAAAATATTAAAATAATGAACAAGAACATTTATTTATCTGAATGAAACAGTTTTATACCTGTGCTAAATCCTACAATAATATCTTCAATTTCATCAGAGTTGACATCATTGCTCCTGAGTGGTGCCTCAGGTGTTAACTTCGGCAGCGATTTGGTCCATAAGACTTTATACGAGAGCGAGATACATGGAATTATCTCAGATTCATTTATGGGATCCTTCAGTTCAGGCGTCATCCAGCTTTTCAATATGGTCAATGGCATTGGGAGTATATTTACGGTCAATATACAAACTACAATTAAGCCTAGCAGTATAATCAGTGCTGTAGCTCCACAGCACACTGGCATGAGGAGCATATTGTATGGGATCTTATTGTTCTCTGGGCTGCAGGCCTTTCTGCACTTTCTGCGGGGTGCCATGAGGGGCTGCTTCACCCCGCCATCGTCGTCCAGTTTCAGTCCGCCGTTTCTCCCATCCCTGATAAACACCTCGTCGTCGATGTCGGTGAGATCGTCATCGTCAAGGTTGTCTCTCACCGCCAGTTTCGGTAGGGTTGGATATACCGCCGTCATTGTCGTTAAGGTACCCTGCAAGGTACTCTCGGAAAGTTAAACGAGAGCGAATTCTATATTTGTTAATTTAAATAACTATGAATCGGGCAGTGCCCGAGCGGCGAAAATGTCGACATAAAAAATTTTACGCGGAATTAGAAACAGATAGAAGTACACACCTCTGGGGATACGTAATTTTTCAAACACGTAGAGTATGCGACTTCGATTCTTGTTCAAACATATGTATACGCTGTCTTTCAAAGAGACGTCATACCGTCCGCGGACCGTGGCGCCTGTCACGATTAAAAAATGTATACAAATAAAATACACACATCAGCACAAATTAAGCGGGTTAGGTGTCGCTGTGATCTTCCTAGTAAAAAATAACCAGGAAAAAATTCTAGGGAAAATTGTCAATGCTCTTCTCTTCTCTCTGCTGCGGTCGTACAATGCGTTCCGAAAACTCACCAAAAGCATCTCTACTGCACCTCTTGTTTTTCTGCAATGGTCACCAGTGTAAGGCCGGATCTACAATATGTGTAGTAAGCCTTATGCCATAAGAAATTGACCAATTATAATCGAATATGAGAAGAATAATCGAATATAATTGGTTAATTCCTTATGGAATACGGCTTATTACACTATTGTAGATCCGGGCTAAATCGCAAATCGCAACGATCACTCGTGTAACGTCCGGGTCTAGGGATATTTCTTCTCAATGTGTGCGTCGCGACGCCTCGGTCGCCTGACCGACGCTGGAGCTCTCCTTTCAAATTTCGGGCAGCCCGCTTACACGAACTCTACCCGGGTATGGCGAGAGCTTGTTGCCGATGGAAAACCTTGTAGGATTTGGTTAGTATGACCTTGATGTAGTTAAGATTAATGAATCTGGATATATATATATATGTATATATTTATTAATAAACAACGTATAGGATTATTACATGTATTATTTAATTCTCTGGCGGAAATATAATAATCTGCGCTACTGCATCGCTATGGTATTCCGCAGTTGGATCTAAAGGTTCCAACTCCGGAGAATCGTGATCGGAATCGCTAAGCGTGATTATTTCGGGCGCGTTAGACGTTAACTGGTTATAGTTTTCCAAAGGGACGGTGTCTTCTTGGAATAGATCAAAGGAAGAGATCGCTCTTCCTGGCGGAGCGTCTGTGACTGGAGGAGGAAGGGGGGTGTGCTCCAGCGGGTAGCCCACGAAATTTTCAATCTCCTCGAAAGCCCGCTCTAGGGCTTTTTGTTGAGCCTTGAGGATTTTTGCTCTTTTCCTTTTCCCAGCGCGGTGGCGATTTTTCTTGATGGTCTACAAATAAACGCTTGGTTAAGCGAGTGAACGCTTAGTTAAGCATCTTTCTGCGTCAAGGGAAATTAGGGCCGTCGAGTATATTCGTGCTTGTGAATGATTAACTTACTTATATCGCTGGCAAGCGATAGAACGCTCGCTAGCGGAATCTACGGTTTTTGTTCTTATATCGCTGGCAAGCGATAGAACGCTCGCTAGCGGAATCTACGGTTTTGTTCTTATATCGCTGGCAAGCGATGGAACGCTCGCTAGCGGAATCTATAGTTTCGTTGAGCACGAATATACCGGCTTTTCTAATTTCACCGACGATTGTTTTAATCACTGAGTCTACTCACTTTAGGTGTTGTGGAATTCATCGCGGCACAAGGGAGGGGAGAGGGTTGTACCTAGAGGAGTTGTTTATAATTATTTGGAAAATGAAGTCGACAATTAATCCTTATCGAAAGGATTCTTTATAATATGGCACAGTTCAATTTCAGAAAATATTCTAGGGAGCGATAGTAAACAATAATTAATTAGTACTCACGAGTTATAATATGGTTTGAAGCAATAGTTTGGTCCACTAATAATTAAATGGTTGATGTGGTTTGACAGTTGAAGATGGTCCCAGAGATATGTTGGTGGTAGCAGTCTGTCGGAGCACGCACTGGTTAACTTAATTAACAATGAGTTGATCGCGAAGTACGAGAGAGGTTGCAGATAACTTGAAGATTGAAGAGTGACGCGTGACCGAGAACTAATGACTGACTTAATCGCTGAATTGGTACTGAACGAGTGTCGAAAAATAATGAGAGAATGCATGAATTAATCAATGATCCGGCGTCTGTGCGCGGGTTTAAATAGGGCGCGGACAAAGGGATCGAGCAAAATCGGCGCTGCGCTCAGCGGCCGCTAGCGCTCCGGAGTAGGGAACACGCGCGAAGCGCAAGAGTCGGTAAGAGTGGGAGTGATTCGGCGGCTTGGCGGGAACCGAGTTTCGGGGGTCGCTGATAAGGCGCGTGAGACCGTTTGCACGTGTGCGGATGTTTATCGGAGATATCTCGTCTAGGATTTCGTCGATCATTTGATCCGGGATATTTTTCGGCTAGGATCGCTTTCACTACCAAATATCTCGCCGGTTTATCAATCTTAATTATTTCTTGGGCGCGACATCTCGTCGCCAACGTGAAATGGATATATCTTACGAACTGTTTATGTTAAATGCCTAGCTATGGTTCACCTGATCTTCCGACACGCAGTCCGGATATTACGCGGATTAATTTCGTATTGTATTTCTTTAGGCGCGACATCCTGTCGCCGTCGTGTTGATAATAGCAGATTTTGTTTTAGAACCGTTCCGTTTGAATCTTTGAGGATTCAGTTGACGAGATATCATTTCTTTAATCATCCGACAGTGCACGTGCAAGGGCCTTTACAAATATCCGGTTCTTATTTATCTTACAGTTAATTAATCCTCGACGAACCCATAAGCAATACGAGAGTAAGAATTTAGAAGTTTAAACGATCCGGTTGCCTATGCGTTCGTATCGATAAGAGAGTTAAAATAATGCCAGATAACTTAAAGTATACATATATGTAATATATGATTTTGATATATATATGTACGTAATTTTAAAGTACGATTAAGTGCTTAATATTTGAATTATTATTATTATATAATGACGACTTAAACGAAAGTAAGAATGAGCCATAGAAACGTATTACTGAGTAAGGTAACTCAGCGCGCATGCATCTGGACAAGTTTCGCGAGAAAACGTTTGGACAAAATTTTCCGGACGTTGGGACGTTACAACCCCCCCCTTATTTAGAACGAATCTCGATAGTTTTCGGAGAGATTTGTTCTATGCTCCGTAAACGTTCGTTTAAGTCAGTGTAAATTACGGGTATTGGTTCGTATGTATTTACGCTTGTTACGGTTGTGGAGCGGGCGTTGATGTTCTCTGCGTCTCGGCTGTCGTTGGTGGGGGAAGGCAGGGCATTGACAGGATCAGCTGATGTTTCCTTGTTTACAACCTTTGTTGTTTTTCCAGCCAGGTAGAGCAGCAGGTTGGTGAGAGAGCTCCAAATAGCTCCTAAGACGAAGAGGCTGCATCCGTAAGCGGAATGCAGTGCGTATCCATGGATGGCAACATCAATCGCCAGCTTGATGAGGCGCACTGTGATGAGCACGCCAAGAACTCCAGCCGTAGCAGATCCAAAGGTAATGAATCCACCCCAGATTCGGGCAGCAGTACTTTCGGCTATCTTCTTAAGCGAGGCTTCGTCGAGGAGGTTGTATATAGAGACAGCGCCATCCTGGATGGTGTGTCCGGATAGTCCACGGGCCATTATATTTAATAAAGCTGGTTTCTCGGCAGGAAACATAATGTGGTCCCTCAGCTTTTCGATGTCGGCTTGAGAGTAGATCCCGCTGATGGCGAGTGGTCCTGGAGTGGCGTACTTCCATGTTAGTGATGTTAGTGGTTTCAGCTGTTGAGGTGGCATCTGTCTCACGTGTGGTTCTGGTGTGAACTGTATCCAGGTGTCCTCGATGTGGTACATTACTGGTACTTCAAAGCTACAGTCACGCTGAGTTCCAGTCCGTGTAATAATGCGTGACTTTGGAGTCATAAACAGTGAGACGTTCCGTACTGTTACGGCAAGCTCGGAGTAACATTCTTCTGTACGACGTATTGTCACGTCGACAGGTATGCACTTCACGATGTGGATAGTTTCTCCAGCAGCAACTGCCATATATCCAGGTCCTCTCATCAGCTTATATGCGAATTCATCTGGTTGTAGAGTGGCAAGAGAAAGAGTGTTCTTGAGGACTTCCTTCTCTAACTCGCATCGTTGCTGCATAACGTTGTAGTATAATGAGTGCAGCTGACTTCGTATGTGCTTTTCGACATAGACGAACTTGGAATTCACATAGGTGAATATGTCTAAGTTGTTTACTGGTATAGCGCCTCGTTTGGCGAAGGCATTGTCCTTAGTGGTTTCCAGGATAAACAGCTTAGGGTGTTCTGTGCGCAGCAATGTGTATCCGCACAGGGGCTGCTCCCTTGTTTTTGTTAGTGCGAAGGTGATTTCCTCTGTTGTCAGACTGTAAACCGTAGGCGAAGAGGAGACAGAAGTGTCAGACGTTTTAGTAGCTTGTCCTTCGTATAGGACATCATACTGGTGAAAGTTGCAGGACGAAGTCGGCATAGGCTTCCAGAATGTGTGCCCGTCTTCGGAGTCGATGCAGAAACCATCGCTTAAGGTGCAAACGGTTCCTGATTTCAGAATGATTTTTCCAGAGTTCAAGTGCACTGGTACATACGAAGACTTCAGGGAAATGCGGACGATGGCGTCGACGAAGACCTTCTCCCAGGTGCCGTATGGATCGGAGTATTGTGTCCCGTGACAGGTGCCATCAGGGTCTAAGGTTCCTGCCAGCATGATACTGCGAGCAGTGGTGGAGTTGGGCTTCAATCCGTCGATAGGCCCAGAAGTACCCACAGTAAGTACTCCATCTTGAAACATGCGTAGACATTTAGGATATCCGACTTCTAAGAGATACTCCATGCGTCCGTTGATTACAGAGGAAACGTGGGAGTTCCATCCGCAGCGTTGGACTGTTCTAGAGATCTCGACCTTGCACTGGATGACCTCAGCATAGTTGTATTCCGAGAGTTGGAGAAGCTGGATGTAGACATCAGTGTGGTTGGGGGTGTGATATGTTAATTCACAATCACCAACACCGAGCAGAGACACAGAGGTAATGTTCATATGTTGCCCTCCACAATCAAATCCGACAAGTCCATAAACGGAGGGAACAAAAAGAAATAAGGTAGAGAATAACATTATCTGCAATACAAATATAATTATACGTGGTTAAAGAATACATAATTTGCAGAAGCGATATACATAACGATTAATTATATATATATAATATAGTTTGATATAAGATATATGCAGTGGTTATATATATATAGATATAATATGAAATATATGCAATAATTAGGTATGTATATGTGTATAGGATATATATATATATATATATATATATAATGGTTGATTACATATGTAAGCTATACGCAATACTTAATTATGTGTATCTAAATGTTTGATAATAATGGTCAAAGTAATAATTTCGTTGTTCAAAGATAGGATCCTTCGGGATCATTTCCGCTAATCTGTGAGCGCATTTGTCGAAGCATTTTTTACAATCTTCAATTTGTTTGTTAACGGTTAGGTTTTTGTTACAGAGGGAACAACGAAAATCGTACGGCCCTTTGACCAAGTAATGTCGATGAGTCATGGCGTGATCATCAAGTCCGTTTGTGAGGAGCGTGAAGCATTTTAAACAATGCCTTTCCAAAGTTTCTCGATGGATCATTGCGCCTACCCTGACGCATCTTGCCTTTGAGAGGTTTGTTAATATCTTATCTTTTGACATTTTATAATTTAATTTTTATTTTTTCGAACTTGTCCGAGAAAATATCGAAAAGGAAAATCACGTTTCCCCATCTAACGTTTGCGTTTATCTTTAGGAGGTCTGTGTATTTTTGGGTGCATCGCGAACACTCCTCACAAGGGCGTGATTTCACGACATCCTCGTTACAGAACATGCAAAGATGTTTCTTGAAAGGACCGTTCGTTAAGTGGTGAGTAATAATTATTTTATATTCGTTAGTACTTATAACAATCTGGCTAAAACACTTTAGGCATATAGGTCGATGATTAGCCTTGTTGACGATCCTGGTGGACGTTAGGCACATTCCACCAAGAAGGTCGGAAGTCTGCACTTTGTTCGTGCATTCGGCCATTACGAAGCAGCGCGTGCGAATATACGCTCCGTTACGTGTGGAAAGAATACACGCCTGACGACTAAAATTGTGGAGAAGGACTGAGGATGGCAATTTGAATTTAGCAGACACGATCTTCCGAGATGGCTACTATGGTAGCTTCTTCAAGGTTGGATGGAATGTCGTCGTTTTGTTCGATGTAGCGTAAGTATCCTTCGAACACACGGATGCAGACGGAACACTCGTATAGAGCGCTGCAAGTGGCTAACAATACGTTGCAAAGAGTACAATGTTCGCGACAATCTCCATATCCAATGTGGATATAGTGTCGTAGTTTTAATTCATAGAACGCGCGCGTTTCCGGGGCAGCTCGCAAGTAACAGTTATCGCAGAGAAAATGTTCCTTTTCGATGCGATGCTTATAAAATAGGGACGCGGTACATTGCGCGCTGCTGATCCATTCAAAATATTCATGCAGACTTGGTTCGACTGGACCGGAAAAAGAGCGCAGAATCGGATTAGCAGGGCACATTCCCATGAATCGTTATTTGAGCTGAGTAGACTTGTTAACAATTCTAGTTGTCGTTAAGCATATTAGACCGAGATTATCGTTTGTGTTACATTTGCGGTCCCGGCTATTTCAGGACTATATATATAAGTATACAAATTTGTCAGAGTGTACGTTGTACATAAATCGTGTGCTTCCGGTCTGAGCTCCTTCGGCGTCGAGTTTTGTGATCAATTTAATGTGCTTAGCATAACAAACTGAGCATTCCTCGATTGGTTTTTCTTTAGTGATAACCTTTAAGCATTCCTCGCAACGGTAACGTACGCGTAATCCTCGCGCAAGATAATGTTTTATTGAAAGGTCGGTTGGTTCTCGCTGATTTATGGGATTTCGTAAGCGGGCGTTAACGTCACAGGAGACGCACAGATATTTATGAACGTCTTCTCTAAAGACTCGGGCAGTCAACAAACATTTATCTGCAATAGGATTAGTTTCGGACATTTCACTCTTCCTTGTTATGAGTGAGGAGAAATGGGGCGGTGTGTAAGAGCTCTTCCTCAACGTTATCAAATAGATAATATGTACTATTAATGTCGAGTCCTTTCTTTTCTAATCGTTCTTCTACCTTAGAGTAATTATTCAAGCAACAAGAGCATTCACTGGCCCGTCTTACTTTAATCGTAAAATTTTTGCAGAAGACGCAGCACCACGGATTATATGGACCGTTCGTAAGAAGATGGGTGTTCAGGACCCGGAAAACGGAGGTCTTACCAATCAAATCGGAGTTATAAAAACAAGGTAGACAGCAAGCGACTGGCTGAGACGAGTGAAGAATCGTGACAGAAGAAAGGCACTTTTCAGTACCTAGTGTTAAAAGGTTGGGGACGCTCTGATTTGTCGGTGTGATTCTATTATTCATGCTCTAATAGAACTTAACGCCCGAGAATATGAGTTGATTATAACTAAGTATGACTATTATATAGTTAGTCAAGATATATTTAAAAGTATTTAAAGAGTCCGAATTATCGATGTCGAAAACTTGGAGTAATAGCTACTGTAAGTGTTGACATAAGACCACGTGTAATCCCACGCCGTTGATTTAGCGAGATCGTGGTTTGGTGAGTTGTGGTAAATGAGCTCGGCTCAAGGAACAAGAATACCTGTAAAACAAAATCATATTAGTTTATCCGGGATCGATATGTGCTAGCTTAAGTTTATCTAAGTGTACCACGCGGGGCTTGTTACGAACAAGAAGTTTAGCATTATTATGGGGAAGGATTTCCAGAATTTTATACGGCCCTGTATACTGGTCGTCGAATTTTCCTCTTCGTGGTTCCTTTAGTAAAAAGACTTGGTCGCCGGTATTGAATTTATACGGGTGTACCCGTTTATCATAATATTGTTTGCTACGCTGTTTAGATTTTACAAGGTGGTTTCTTGCTTCTTCTTGTGTATCTTGTAATCTATTAAACAGGTCTGTTAAATATCGCTCATATGTCTCATTTGTCTCTTCTTCCAGGGGAGGATGGGAACTTGGAGTGCGAGGAATACGGCCGAATATTAGCTGGAAGGGAGAGTATTGGATACTTTCATGGACACTCGTGTTGTAAGAGAACATGGCTAATGCTACGTGCTCGTCCCATTCGTTGTTCCGTGTGATGAAGCTTTTTAAATATTCTGTGAGGACGTGGTGGGATCTTTCCAGAGAACCGTTAGATTGTGGATGGTAAGCTGTAGTTTTAAAATGCGTTATATTGAATTTTTTAGTGAGTTTTTTAATTAATGAGGAGAGAAAGTTTGTTCCTTGGTCGGTTAAAATTGCTTTTGGTGCTCCGTACACACATATGAAATTTTTTACAAAAGCATCTGCTATGGACGACGAGGTGGCTTCCCTTAATGGGACAGCGACAGAGTATTTAGTTAATAAGTCCTGCATTGTTAAGATATACACGTTGCCATTATTTGTTATAGGCAGGGGTCCCATGATGTCCAAGGAAACCTTATCAAAGGCTGAGCCAGGAGTGTCGGTAATAATCATAGGTGATTTTGTTTTGACGCGAGTTAATTTTCTTAATTGACATTGCCGACATTTTCGTATAAAATCTTGAATGTCTTTTTTCATTGTGTTCCAGTAATAATGAGGGCGGAGACGATTATATGTTTTGGTGACGCCTTTATGTCCACCTACAGCCGAAGAATGACTCTCAGTAATTAAAGGTATACGTTGAGAAATTTCCGGAGTACGAATTAAATCTCTACAAATAGTTATGTTAATAGGTATCTCACTAAAATACCGCGTTAATTGTTTTTGTATGTATGACCAGGGAATTTCATCAAGGTTTCCTGTTCTCCGAATACTAAAAGATCCAAGTTGCAATTCAGTTATAACATCCAACAATGTTCGCATACAATTTTTTACATTGTCGACTGTTATTAGTGTTTTATTGTCTAATTTTATGGGTAAAGCAATTAGTGTTCTATTTTTAAATGACGTGACTTTAGCTCTTTCATACATTATGTCACAGTATTCTGGTAGTAACTCGGCTTGAATTAATTCTTTCGCGCCGTTGTCGAAAGGAGTACCGTCTACGTAAATAAAAATCACGATATTATCTTGTTGCTTCAATAAATTTTCGCGACTGTTAACGATGTTCAATCGTATATTAGTTTCGTTTTCATTCTGAGTTCCGATAGGGACAGAATCCGCGAGTGATAGAATATCTAATTCATCGTCGTCTTCATTTTCTGTTTCAGATTCGGGGCTAAAATATTCAATAGAGTTATCGTCGACTTCTTCAATGGTCAGTGCTTGATTTTCGGGGAGTGTTAAACGTTCGCCAGGGAAATAGAGGTGAGATGGATTTTTGGTTGAGAGAGGTAACATTGTGGCAGGAGGAGGGTTTCGAGATAGAGCATCTGCGTTGTTATTTAAACTACCCTTTTTATATTGTATATTATAGTCGTACTCTGCTAATTTAGTCCGCCACTTCCATAATCTGGAAGAGGGATCTTTAATAGAATGTAACCATACTAGTGGTTTATGATCTGTTATAATTGTGAATTTTCTACCATACAGGTACGGCCGGAAATGATTGGTGCAGTAAACTATGGATAAACATTCTTTCTCAATGGTCGAGTAGTTTTGTTCTGCCTTATTTAAGATTCTCGATACATATGCGATGGGTAAGTCTTTTCCAATTTTACCTTGGCTGAGTACGCCACCAATGGCGTAACCAGATGCGTCGGTAGTTAAAATGAAAGATTGAGTAAAGTCAGGATATTGCAAAATAGGTTTTGTACAAAGAGATTTTCGAAGAGCGTTAAAAGCTTCTATCTGACCGTCTAGCCATACAAATTGTTTATCTTTCTTTAATAGATCTGTTAATGGTTTTGCTATTTTAGAGAACTGTGGAATGAATCGACGATAGTAGCCGACCAGCCCCAGGAATTGTTTGATGTTTTTTGCGGTTCGTGGACGTGGAAAGTTTGTTATGGCCTTGATCTTGTTTGGATCTGGTTTGACTCCGTCGGATCCTATAATATGTCCTAGGTAAGCTACTTCCTTTCGCAAAAATTCGCACTTGTCGGGCTGTAGTTTAAGATTAGCCTCCTTTAAACGTGTCATTAGGCGCTCGAATTTTATCTCGTGTTCTTGGAGAGAGCGTGCGTAGATGACTATATCATCCATGTAAACGAATAATTCATTACCTTGCAGGCCGGAAAGGACGTTGTCCATTAGTCTTTGGAATGTGGCGGGGGCATTTTTAAGACCAAAAGGCATGCGTTTAAACTGATAATGACCATAAGGTGTTGAGAAAGCGGTCTTAGGGGCGTCTTTCGGTTCCATGGGGATTTGGTGAAAGCCGGAGGCTAAGTCTAGCACGGAGAAATATTTTGCATTTCCTAATTGGTCAAGAATATCGGTAATATTCGGAAGGGGGTATGCATCCCCGATGGTTTTTTCGTTTAAAGCTCGATAATCGATTACCATGCGCCATCTTTTATTACCCATTGAATCGGGTTTCTTAGGGACGATCCACAAAGGAGAATTATAAGGGGAAGTAGAGAATTCGATCAAGTCGTCTTTGAGTAAAGAATCGACTTGTTTATTAATTTCTTCTTTATGAACAGGGGGAAAACGATATTGTTTTGTGTGAATTGGTACTTCATTTATAGTGGGGATTGAATGAGTTGCAGCGTTCGTGTATCCCAGATGATCAGTGGGAAGGTGAAATCTCTCAGGATATTTAGAAATTAACGTGACCAAATTATCTTTCTCCTCGGAGTTAAGATGATCGGTTCGTAATAATTGTAGAATAGAATCGACGCGATTACCGGGCAATTCGGTAGCAGAGATATTAAAGTTATTATATAGAACGTTAATTAACGCTTGTTCTCGAGGGGCGATAGGATTACAAGAAGAATTTGTTTTACAGTGACCTTCTTGAGTATCAGAGGGGACTTCTTCAACATCGTAGAAGTTTGCGGAGGGAGAGGAATCGACACGAAGACCTGTGGTCGCCTCAGCAACACCCGGGGAGGAATCCAGGGTATCAAATGTGTCATATTCCTGTAGGACTACGGCAGGGATTTCCACTTGAAGAGATTGCTCCGTAGTATTAAAAATTGGAAGGTAGGCTTTACCTTTTGAATTAGTAACGATCGCGTCACCTAAATAGATCCCGTTCTCAATTTCTTGAGGAGGAATATAACCTGTTTTTGTTTCAGGATTTGCAATATAGCAGTAGAAGGGGTTTACTGAACGAGGCTGCAAAAGCATAGAAGTTGATTCAGCGAAAGGTATATGTGAGTCGTTATAGACAAGACATTTGTTTTTAAAATTGAGTATCGCGTTGTGATCTTGTAAGAATGCGCTTCCTAAGACACCATGTTGCGGGAGAGGGTTGTCATCAGTGACTACCTGAAATTCGGTCTCTCTTCCGAGTATCTGAATGTAACAGGATCCTAGAGTGGTCACTGAATTAGAAGAGATTCCTTGTAGGCTTGTATTATTGCATCTATCGATAGTTACCAAAGGATTGATACATCCTATCTTAATTAAATTCACGTCAGCACCGGAATCGATCATGAAAGTGCAATTGAAACTTAGGCTCGGAGAAGACAAAATTATTACTGGAGCTTTACTGTAATTGAATTCTTTGTTTAGCTCGATGGAGTGGGGATGGACGTAGGGGTTTGCTGAAAACGCACGGTTTTGGTGTCTGTTTGGCGCCCTGTCTGGCTCGCATCCCGGCGGACGCCCTGATTTTCCGGAACGCTCATCGCGTTTCCCGGCCGATACGTTGAAGTGCCAGATGCATTTTCGAGAGAACGACGGTATGCTAATTTCCGACATTCATTTATAAGATGTCCAGCATGCTTACAATATTTGCACACTTTTTCAATAGGAGCATTAGGTCCTGGTTGACCGGGAATAAGTGGTTTAATAAACGGCGCTATCGAAGAATTTAAAGGCCTTGGCTGCGGGGGCGGATCATTTCTACGTTCAAAAGAATGGAGGTTTTGCGCCGGGCGATTTGCAAAGTCCACGCGAGGGGCAGAATTTGATTTGATTGGACAAGAGTGTCTTTTCCTTCGAGCTTCTGCTTCTAAAGTTTTGGATAATTGAATGGTACAAGCTATGGCTCCGTCTAAATTTCCGTAATGGCCTTCGAGTCTAACGCGAACTAATAAATCTGTTGGTAATCCGTTAATAAAACTTTCTAGTATATCTTGATCGATTCGGTCTTCATCTTGCGAAAGAAGTGTGCCGTATAAATTCATTTCACCATCTATAATAGCGGATCTTAATTCTTTTGTTCTTTCTATGTAGCTGAAAATATCTTCGTTAGGTAACATGTATAGATTTCCGAGTTCTCCTCTGTATTGATTTAAAGATTTATTTGGGCCAAATATTTTCTTTAAGTGTTGTGTCAGAGAAATTATGGTTGAAAAATTCATGCCTTCAACGGCTGTGTATGCATGTCCATGAAGTTTGTTAATAATTAATTGAACTAAATATTGTTCTTGTTGGGAAGGAATAAGTTTAAGAGCACGCTCACAAATTTTACAGAATTGGAATACAGGAGGCTTATGTCCATCATAGCGCGGAATGGAGTCTACCACATCTTTAAATCGAATGGGCGGTGTAAAATCGGAGGAGGAATGTGTAGAGCGGACGGGACTACCAGGATTTACGTCGGGATTACGAGGCGATGTACCCCGTTGAGGAGATTCCAGAGAAACTTCAGGATTTGGCAACGCTGATAAATCATTGACTCTTTGAGAAAGCTGTTCGACTTGTTGAGGTAAAATTTTTAGAGAAGCTATTTCTTGTCTTAATGTATTTAATACAGCACTTAGTCCGTCAATGCCAACGGCGGCATTCTTTTCTTTATTCAAATTGGCCTCTCTTTTATCCAATTCATTTTGTCTGATTTTTAAAGCCTGAGCTTGTTCCAGAATTAATTTTTCTTTATCTGCTATTTTTCTACTTATGTGTTCTAGTTCGACTTGGGAGAGTTCTCCGGATTCAGAGGAAGCACGGGAGCTTTGTGATCGTGTGTTATGAGCCATTTTTAAAAGGTGTAAAGAAAAATGAATTTATTAAAGGGATTTGTGTGAAAGATATTCAATAAAACTGTCTTTACTCGGTTTTCACAGGCAACTTCCAAATTTCATATCCCACCGCTGCCACCAAAATTAAGACCACTACTGTAACGTCCGGGTCTAGGGATATTTCTTCTCAATGTGTGCGTCGCGACGCCTCGGTCGCCTGACCGACGCTGGAGCTCTCCTTTCAAATTTCGGGCAGCCCGCTTACACGAACTCTACCCGGGTATGGCGAGAGCTTGTTGCCGATGGAAAACCTTGTAGGATTTGGTTAGTATGACCTTGATGTAGTTAAGATTAATGAATCTGGATATATATATATATATGTATATATTTATTAATAAACAACGTATAGGATTATTACATGTATTATTTAATTCTCTGGCGGAAATATAATAATCTGCGCTACTGCATCGCTATGGTATTCCGCAGTTGGATCTAAAGGTTCCAACTCCGGAGAATCGTGATCGGAATCGCTAAGCGTGATTATTTCGGGCGCGTTAGACGTTAACTGGTTATAGTTTTCCAAAGGGACGGTGTCTTCTTGGAATAGATCAAAGGAAGAGATCGCTCTTCCTGGCGGAGCGTCTGTGACTGGAGGAGGAAGGGGGGTGTGCTCCAGCGGGTAGCCCACGAAATTTTCAATCTCCTCGAAAGCCCGCTCTAGGGCTTTTTGTTGAGCCTTGAGGATTTTTGCTCTTTTCCTTTTCCCAGCGCGGTGGCGATTTTTCTTGATGGTCTACAAATAAACGCTTGGTTAAGCGAGTGAACGCTTAGTTAAGCATCTTTCTGCGTCAAGGGAAATTAGGGCCGTCGAGTATATTCGTGCTTGTGAATGATTAACTTACTTATATCGCTGGCAAGCGATAGAACGCTCGCTAGCGGAATCTACGGTTTTTGTTCTTATATCGCTGGCAAGCGATAGAACGCTCGCTAGCGGAATCTACGGTTTTGTTCTTATATCACTGGCAAGCGATGGAACGCTCGCTAGCGGAATCTATAGTTTCGTTGAGCACGAATATACCGGCTTTTCTAATTTCACCGACGATTGTTTTAATCACTGAGTCTACTCACTTTAGGTGTTGTGGAATTCATCGCGGCACAAGGGAGGGGAGAGGGTTGTACCTAGAGGAGTTGTTTATAATTATTTGGAAAATGAAGTCGACAATTAATCCTTATCGAAAGGATTCTTTATAATATGGCACAGTTCAATTTCAGAAAATATTCTAGGGAGCGATAGTAAACAATAATTAATTAGTACTCACGAGTTATAATATGGTTTGAAGCAATAGTTTGGTCCACTAATAATTAAATGGTTGATGTGGTTTGACAGTTGAAGATGGTCCCAGAGATATGTTGGTGGTAGCAGTCTGTCGGAGCACGCACTGGTTAACTTAATTAACAATGAGTTGATCGCGAAGTACGAGAGAGGTTGCAGATAACTTGAAGATTGAAGAGTGACGCGTGACCGAGAACTAATGACTGACTTAATCGCTGAATTGGTACTGAACGAGTGTCGAAAAATAATGAGAGAATGCATGAATTAATCAATGATCCGGCGTCTGTGCGCGGGTTTAAATAGGGCGCGGACAAAGGGATCGAGCAAAATCGGCGCTGCGCTCAGCGGCCGCTAGCGCTCCGGAGTAGGGAACACGCGCGAAGCGCAAGAGTCGGTAAGAGTGGGAGTGATTCGGCGGCTTGGCGGGAACCGAGTTTCGGGGGTCGCTGATAAGGCGCGTGAGACCGTTTGCACGTGTGCGGATGTTTATCGGAGATATCTCGTCTAGGATTTCGTCGATCATTTGATCCGGGATATTTTTCGGCTAGGATCGCTTTCACTACCAAATATCTCGCCGGTTTATCAATCTTAATTATTTCTTGGGCGCGACATCTCGTCGCCAACGTGAAATGGATATATCTTACGAACTGTTTATGTTAAATGCCTAGCTATGGTTCACCTGATCTTCCGACACGCAGTCCGGATATTACGCGGATTAATTTCGTATTGTATTTCTTTAGGCGCGACATCCTGTCGCCGTCGTGTTGATAATAGCAGATTTTGTTTTAGAACCGTTCCGTTTGAATCTTTGAGGATTCAGTTGACGAGATATCATTTCTTTAATCATCCGACAGTGCACGTGCAAGGGCCTTTACAAATATCCGGTTCTTATTTATCTTACAGTTAATTAATCCTCGACGAACCCATAAGCAATACGAGAGTAAGAATTTAGAAGTTTAAACGATCCGGTTGCCTATGCGTTCGTATCGATAAGAGAGTTAAAATAATGCCAGATAACTTAAAGTATACATATATGTAATATATGATTTTGATATATATATGTACGTAATTTTAAAGTACGATTAAGTGCTTAATATTTGAATTATTATTATTATATAATGACGACTTAAACGAAAGTAAGAATGAGCCATAGAAACGTATTACTGAGTAAGGTAACTCAGCGCGCATGCATCTGGACAAGTTTCGCGAGAAAACGTTTGGACAAAATTTTCCGGACGTTGGGACGTTACACTCGACAGCGCAGACCATTGAAAACGTGGTACTTTGTCTTGGTAGAGACAGTAATCCATTGGGTAAGAGAAGAAGAACGAAGACAGCGTGGATAGTGCTCGGCAGTTGTGAACTCTAAGTGGTTGGTGGTGGTTGGGTTGGTTGGTTGGCGTTGTGTGCGCGGTGCCGGTGGATGAGTGTTGGTTAAAGTCGTCGACGGTCAAGACGTCGCACGCCGCTCAGAATGGGTCCGGTGTTTTGTGTTGCCTACATCGTGCTGTTGTTCGCGTATGCGGGCGCGAACGTGGATGCGGACTTGCGGCGAACGAAGGACGGCAGCCTGGTCGAGCAGCTGAACGAAGATAACTGGGATCTCATGCTCATGGGAGAATGGATGGTTGAATTGTAAGCATACCTAGGTCAACGTAGTCGCGGTTGATGGCGCGTGCGAATTTGATTGTCGTTGACAACACGTCGAGCTTCCGTGAGAAATACGCGAAATACGGTGTCGCGCAGTTAGCTTTGCTTAATGAAATACATATGTATGTGTATATATATATATATATATATATATATATATATATATATATATATATATGCATGCTTTGTAATAATATTGTGAGAGATTGTTTATATATTTAAAACATCAAATCTTTACAATTATTGTAATGTACATATGTATTAAAATCTGTGAGAAATAATTTGTATAATTATAATATATAATGTATAATTTATTAAAATCTAAGTTGGGTTTTTTTATTAGCTATGCACCATGGTGTCCTGCTTGTAAAGCACTCGAACCAATCTGGGAGGATCTTGCAGTAGCAAAGAAGGATCTAAATATCAATGTTGGAAAGATAGATGTGACAGACTCACCAGGTCTTAGTGGTAGATTTTTAGTCACAGCTTTGCCTACAATATATCAGTAAGTTTGTTATATCAATAATTTTGTTATACATATTAATATAATTATTTTTATAAATATGATTATTTTTGAATTTTTTTGCAAATTAAGAATTAAATTAAGGAATACTTAATTAAATATTTAAAAATTTATTTTTGTTTTCTAGTGTAAAAGATGGAATATTTAGGCAATATAAAAGCCCAAGAGATAGAACCTCATTGATTGAATTTATATCTAAAAAGACATGGACGAAAGTAGATCCAATATCTAATTGGAAGAGTCCAACCTCATTCTACATGGCATGTTTAAGTCATTTTTTTAAACTATCTCAAGTACTACGTGTAAGTATATACATATATATATATTTTTTATACATTATAAAATTACATTTGTTACAATAATTTCAATTAAACATTATTTGTTTCCACTCAGAACATCCACAATCAACTTTTGGAAGATGTTGGAGTACCTGTTTGGGGTAGTTACTTAATTTTTGCTGTTGCAACAGTGGTTCTGGGTACAATATTAGGATTGGTAAGTGATACAGTGGTGATAAACATTTTGTTAAAAGTGAAATATTTCATATTAAATTTTAAATGGCTAATAAACAAATTATGTCTTATTGTATTTGTAATTGTAGTTTATTGTGTGCTTCATTGACTTCCTGTTTCCACACAAACCGGCAAGAACACAGCAACAAGGCAAGAAGAAACAGGCTGGTGCAACGGATGGTACTCCTCAGGAAAAAAATTCAGATGATGAAATTGCAGAAAACATTGGGGACGATTTAATTGATGAGGAGGAGTCTGAAGGAGAAGAACCTGAAGCAAAGGAATCTGAAGGAAAGGAATCTGAAGCAAAAGAAGTTGAAGCGAGTGAGAAAGATAAAGATACTAAAGCTGACACCAGTAGTCCTAATGTTCGTAATAAGCGTAAGCCACGCAAAGCTGACTAGAAATATTAATTCATTTAATGTAAATATTCAGCAAATCTGAATTGTGGCTAACCCTTGGTTGTATATTTCCGAAGTCATTCCTGTGCGTCAGTACGATATGATACTGTTGTATGTCAAAATATGGATAAGTAATATGAATTCGCCAAGGAAATGATTCGAAGAAACGGTTGTGTCTGCCGTCTCTTGTATGTTTAAAAATTTCAGTGAAAGAACATTTTAGAAGATCATTGTAAACATTTTCTTATCCATAAATACATTTTGAAAATTTGAAAATGGATACCTCAGGTATTATTCAGTAAAACTTTAGGATCTTGCAGGCGTTCTTGCTGTCGAATGTTCTCAGGGCTTAATTCTCTCGTTGAAGCAATGAGAAAATATAAACATATGTTGGAAAGACCTTTTCAAGATCAGTAACAGATATTTAATAGAATATATAGCAAGTCGTTTATTAGATGATAGAAATCTGAGAGATCTTTGAAATGGTTAATAAATGTTTTGATTTTTTATGAAGCAATTACTTTTCTTTATATTTATTTTCTATAAAATGTTTGAGACTGCAAATAAGGCTTATAAATTGAAATATTTCTAACAACTTTTTTTAGAGAGAAATAAGTCTAAAAAAATACTTGATATTATTTTTCAAATAACTTGCATTACATAAAATAAAGAGATAATGTTGAAGTGATGTTTATATGATAATATCACATTTAAATATCTAATATTTAGCAATCGGGAAAAGAATTATAATAGCGTTTATTAATTTCTTTAACATAACATGTTATGAGAGCATTTATAAAGCTATTGATTAATTCTAGTTGATATATAAACATAAAAGTATTACTGTATTAAATTCTGAATTTGTATTAAATTTTTTTTTGACCATATTTTTGAATGAAATGTTTTAAAATAGTAAGGAATTAATTGAGAACTACTTAAGAATAATCATTACTTTTATAGAGCTTATATATGCACACATATTTTTCAAGTTTAAATATATACAGTTATATATAATATTTCGCAAGTATAGTCATTTATCACATAATTACGCATTTATTTATATAAAAAGAAAAAATCATAAGTCTTCATAAAAACTGACACTCTAACTAATATTAATATAATATATTAATAGTTGATGTTTATTGTTATCAGTAATTAGGAACTACTGGTGATTGCATGTATGATTTTTTAGCAGTTTTTGTGTGATTACACAATTAGTGTTTGTATTTCGTGTGTATGTGTGTGTGTATGTATATATATATATATATATATATATATATATATATATGTATATATAATATAAAATACATTACATATTGATTTTTCTATGAATCTAATTTTTTCTTGTTTTTAAAACACTAACAATTTCTCAATGATCTATACAATTTAATTAGCATAGAAAGTGCTATGGCGAACAGTACTATGTTTTACAATGATACTTAAATTGCATTTTTTAGAGGCCTATTTGAGCTTGCTACATTCAAATTTATTTTTGCTGACATTTATATAATATAAAAAAAGGATTATAGCCTTTAATTAGGAAGAATGTGATTACACTCAAGAAGCTTTTCCACTTTATTGCAAGTATCTATATACGAGTATGTTATTATACTTGAAATATTTAATAAGTGAAACCTTTAATCTTAAAAGAGTATGATCATCAAATATTGTTTACATTTTAATTTTTCGCGTGCGCGCGCGTGTGTGTGGGTATGATACAATTTACTACAATTTAAAATACAACAATAATTTTTGTTTTTACCATACTGCGTCTTCCGTATATTATTTTCAAAAAGTAAAATTAATATTTCCATAACAATGATTATAATTACACACACAATATAAGTTCCATTATTCTGTATTAATATATAGAACTTTTACTATTTTGCTGTTTTATATTAAAGTCAACTTTTCTGCTTTATTAATACACAGTTTATATATTAGACTTTGAATTCTTTTGTGAATAAAAATAGGGGTGTTTTCAATTATGCTAATATCAACAAAGAAGTAGTATGAAGCTAATAAAATCTGTAATATTTACTGCCTGATCAAATTTTAATAAACATTTTAAATCAATGATACAATTTTTATAAATCTAAAATATTTCCATTGTTCCTACTTATACTAAATGATTAATAAATATAAGTGAGATAATAAAATATAAGTGAAATAGTTTGTATATTTGTTTGTGCATGAGTTAATTTAACAGTTACATATTATAATACACTAAATTTAAAAGTTTTTAAATAAAATGGATATGTTTCGTAAATTTATAAATATTAGTAGATATAAGTTATTACAAATCAATATTTTTTTGAAAGTTTGTAGTTTGGTTTAAAAAATAATACAAAATACTTTAAATATGATATAAATAAATATTTACTTATTAATACATGTATATATCGCATTAAAATGTTTATATGAATAAATATGTACATAGTTATTTATCTGTATATATATATTTATCAATATTATGTTGTTTAATAATTGTATGTGTAGTATTGTTCTTAAAAAGGAAAAGAATCACTTTTTTGTATAAAAAAATAACAAAATATTTTTATAGCAAAACGATAGGGCCGCCACACACCGACTTTTGCATAGCGCATAGTGCATGACGCATAAGAGAATTAATCAATCGGAGTCTTTCTCCCCAAGATAAAAATAAAGACTTTTAATTGGTTGATTCTCTTATGCATTAAGGTGCAATTTCATGCGAGTGAAGAAAAGCTGGCGTTTACCCCCACTCCATTGCAATGAAATTTCGGCATTGAAATGCTAAAGCTATCGCCTCCTACTTTTTCATGGGGCGTTTCTTCGCTGGCTTTTAACCCTTCTCCATCGATTTTCGTTAAAATGGCTGTTTTAGCGCATTTCAGCGAAGGCACGCTCAAAGTTCAACACGGTCGAACTTTACAGCGAAGCAACTGTAGCTGCCACTGTACGTTTGTAGTATTTAACGTACGCGATATACTGACTATGCTCTAGGGTGCGTTCCACTTAAAGCTCGCAACGATCGTGGAATCATTTCATCCTTGTTGGTTATCAAATATTAAACAAGGATAAGCAACGCTCGCGAGCGTTGCGGGCATTAAGTGGAACGCACCCCTAGTTTACACCGAGCACTTGGTACGCGTATCAAACAGTAAATAACTAGTAAATGTGTTTAATCATTGGCTGATCAGCTTAAATTCACTACTTGATACGCGTACCAAGGCTGCGTTCCGATATTTACTGCCAGTACTGAAATTCTATAGTGTATGTGACGTGAACTATAGATTTTCAGTACTGGCAGTGCATATCGGAACGCAGCCCAAGTGCTCGGTGTAAACTAGAGCGCAGGCTGCGGTTCACTTGACGCTACAAATGCTTCGAAGCGTTTGATTGACCAATCGAAACAAAGATTTTTACGAATTGACCAATCAAAGAATGCTTCTAAACGTTTGTAGCGTCGGACCGTAGCCATAGACCTAGTTTACACCGAGCACTTGGTACGCGTATCAAATAGTAAATAACTAGTGAATGCTTTTAATCATTGGCTGATCAGCTTAAATTCACTACTTGATACCAAGTGCTCGGTGTAAACTAGAGCATAGTCGAATCTTATTTTAAGGTTTGGTTTCACCAACGCGAGTTAATCTAATCGGTCGATTATTTTAGGTTATTCCATTGGAAATGACCAATCGTACTTGTCTTAAATAAAATTAACAAATGCGATTGGTCAATTCCAATGGAATAACCCAAAATAATCGACCGATTAGATTAACTCGCGTTCGTGAAACCAGGCCTAAGATCGTCTCAAGTAATGTCTTAAGTTGCTAATACGGCTCTGTGATTGGTTGATGGCATCTTAAGACTGTACTTAAGATGATCTTAAATATAAAAATCGACTATGAATACCGGCCTTACTATTTGATACGCGTACCAAGTTAGATCTAAAGGTATTAACCAATCATATTAAAGAATCACTGATCGCTCACTCAACAGTTGTGTCTGCTGAACGCGGCCTATGAATACCGGCCTATGTACCTGGGGCTCGATTCTTGAATTCATTCGCAAGAGAAATGTATTCGCAAATTCTGTTCTTACAGAAAAGTTGGAAATTTATTGGCTATCGTATGGCTATTAACCAATAAACTTACAACTTTCTGTTAGAGCGAGTATTTGCGTATACGTTTCTCTTGCGAATGACTTCAAGAATCGGGCCCCTGATAGGCTAATATTTCATGTGTCGTACGACAAGTTAATTAGACTTTTTGATTGGCAATAATTAAGATAGAACATTTCTAGAGACTCGAAAATCTCTTTAGTCTATGACCAATCGAGAACGTTCAAACAGCTTGTCGTACGACACATGAAATATTAGCCATACGCGTATCAAATGCACGATGTAAACTAGGCCAATGGCCTAGTTTACATCGTGCATTTGATACGCGTATCAAGTAGTGAATTTAAGCTGATCAGCCAATGATTAAACACATTCACTAGTTATTTACTATTTGATACGCGTATCAAATGCACGATGTAAACTAGGCCAATGCTGGCATTCCTCCTCCATGTATATATACTCAAAAGTGAAGTATTCCCGTGGATGCGCAGTCATCCAACATACTGGCCAATCAGAAATGACCAGAAATGTTGGAATTCAATGTGGCTACTGAGCTCATAGTGCACGTAAGAGGTTAGATTCAGTGCCTGTTGTGTGGCAAGTAGAGAAATAATTGAAAACTGCGATACTATTATTTTTAATATTATTTTTCTATTATAACTTTTAAATATACTACATACAATTAATTCAACATTTGAATTTCAAGTCTGCATTTCTGATCATTTCTTATTGGCTTACTGCACGTTACGTCATAACATGTGACTTCATATGCAAAACAGCCATTTATATCGCTTGTATGTCACTTTTCTGTATAGTAACATTTTCATTTCCATTTATGGTTAAGGAGTTGAACTGATTACGTTGAGTTAAAAATCAAGTTATTAAGATTTAGAACCAAATTAAGAACCAAAATTCCAACTTTAAACGCCAGGTATTAAAGGTACAAATTATAATTTTAACAAATTGATTGATATCTTTGAATTATATTTATTTTGATATTAATATTTACGTTATAAAGGTATCCTCACTTTGCATTATAACTTTTTGTATCTTGTTTATATTATACCGGTAAGAAAGTAACGGACGCGCACAAGGTATTTATAAATATCTTTTCAATTGACAGTAAAATATGGAAGCCGTCATTCAGCAAAAAGTCATAGAGGTTGCCAATCACGTTGAGCAGCAGTTAGATGCAGAATTGGAGAAGCTTGATAATTTGGATATCAATGATTACGAGAAGATACGTACACACAGATTGAATGAGCTGAAACGGATGCAAAAACAGAAGCAAGATTGGCTAGTTGCGGTAATGTGTCATAGCATGTTTACTCACATTAGAATATTTAATACTCTGTCAATACAATTCAATGATTTTGTTTTATAAATTTTTATTTAAAAATTAAAAGCATTGTGATTAGTTATAATATTTATGTACAATTTTTTTTTAAGTTAATCTGCACAAATACTTTCTACAAATTCTAGATTTAGAAATGTTAAAATATATGTAAGTTATTAAAGTATTTTTTAATATTTATAATATAAGAGTAATAAAATTTAATTTGGAAGTGCCATGATTTAACATGTGTACAGAATATGCTGAAAAACATCTATGCATTAGAAATTTAAGAAAAATATGGGGAAATAAGTGCCAAAATACTGAAAAAGCTTTAAAAATTTTCTTTAAATATTCTTTCAAGTGTTAAAACATTTGATACTTATGTTATTTTCATATTATTTTATATTCTTTTTATATTTTTAAATTAAGACAATATGTTGCGATATTTGATGAGTTAATGATAACTTTTGTTAATAAATAAAAGTTAATAACTAATAAATAATGAAAAGATTTTTATTATGTCTTTTTATGTTAATTTATGAATTTTTAATGATTAAATAAATGCAAAAGAAATATACTTGTTCAAATAATATGAATTATGAATTTAGTTATTATTTAACAATGATATATTTATAACCATTATTTGATCGCCATTGTATTATATTCTGATTGTTTACAGTTATCTCCATACAAAAATCTATTGGATGAATGTGAAAAGTGCATTCTAAAACAATAATATGGCATTGAATGTCAAAAGAAAATAAATGAGTAAAAAATTTTTTTACCGAGTTTTTAACGAATTATTTTTTGGTCATTTTTATATTTAGAGTGTGTACAGAATATTAGAACTCTAAATATTGCATTAGGAATATGTATATAAATTTGTCCCTTAAAATATAACTACTGCACACACTATGTATAATTGTATATTATTACAGGGTCATGGAGAATATTCCGAATTATATGATGAGAAAGAGTTCTTCGAAGTATCTAAAAAGTCAGAGAATATAGTTTGTTTATTTTATAAAGATGATTCTCCACGATGTAAAATAGTGGATCATCATTTTAAGATTCTCGCGAAGAAGCATATTGAAGCGAGATTCTGCAAATTAAATGTTGAAAGATGCCCTTTTTTGACTGGTATTATAGATCTTTTTTTTTTCAAGATATAATTTTGACAATGGTGTACTTAAATGTACGATAATGTGTATTTATTACAGAACGATTGCGAATCAGAGTTATACCTACAATCTCGTTAGTCGTGAATGGTAAAACCAAGGACTATATTGTAGGCTTTACTCAATTAGGAAACTGTGATGATTTTTCTACAGAAACGTTGCAATGTCGTCTTGCACAGTCTGGCGTGATTAATTATGATGGTGATCTGCAGTCTTCACTAGAAACTAGCAAAAAGCCATTTATATTTAAACCCTCAAAATCCAAGACCATCAAAGGACGTAGCTCAGATGATTCTGATGACGATTGAGAGAGAGAGATTGTATATCACAATACAAAAAAAAACTAATTCATACTTTTCTTTTATATTACATTTGAACACCATGTTCTTTAATATAATGAAATTTTTTATAAGTTAATAATTTTATATTTTAGTACTTGGATGTATCTAATTTTTTTTAAGTATAATTAAATTGTTCGCGTCTACTAATATTTTTTATTATATTTATATAAAAATATCTCAAATATGTTTAATTGAAATATTATAGGCAATCAAAATAAATAATGTTATCATAAATTATTGTAAAAAATTGATACAATTGAAAATACATTATAGTTATAAATATGTTATATTAATTGCATTCTATATAATTTGAGATATATATTTTATAATATTAAAACGTATATTTTATCGTGTAAAAATAAAAATAAATCGTACAGAATATATATAAACAAAAGAGCTGGAATAGTTATTTGTGCTACAAGTGCGGCGAGTCGGCTAATTGCCTGTAAGTGCGGGAAATAGACACACGAGCCAAAGGCGAGTGCGTCTATCCGCGCACGTATGGGTAATAGTCGATTTGCGCAGGTAATAAAAAATGTGTCGCACACAATATTCTTTGTTACCTGTGCATCGAAATGTTGGTCCAAGTGTGAATTGACAAGTGAGAAAAGAACCACTTTCGGTGTACAGGTAGCAAAGAAGATATTAATTATGCAGTATTATGCATTCAAAAATCAGGTTCTATTAGCCCCAATACTTTTAAATAGTGAAAAGAGTTGGTTTTAATAAGTTTTTACAAATTATGCGATTATACATGAAACATAAACTCTATGGCCTTAATCATAACATATGTTAATTTCCCTTTGTATATTCACAAGAGCAGTTTCATACAAATGAGAGACAATGACCGGTATTCATAGTCGATTCTTATGTTTAAGATCATCTTAAGTACAGTCTTAAGATGCCATCAATCAATCACAGAGCCGTATTAGCATCTTAAGACATTACTTGAGACGATCTTAAAATAAGATTCGACTATGAATACCGACCAATATGACACTTTTTAGATCTTATAATAAACTATATATGTTTACAAATTAAGTTTTTATAACATTCGTAGTTATAACTACTGATGTAAAATGTATAAATGTTAATTAAATTGAATTTTTATAGCACTAATTGTTATTACTCCATATTTATTGACTATGTTACATGCCATCATTAATTGCGTTTAATATTGTAGTTATAAAAAGCAAAATAGAAATAAATGAAGTTACAACCAATAAAATACAGAGATAGCAACTCGTGTATTATGTATATAAATTGTCATATATTTGCAAATTGTATTGTGAAACATGAGTTTGCTGTACAAGTTATCGAGAATATCACAGTAGTAATGCAATAATAAGTCATACACAGTTAACTAATTTTATAATTTTTAAGTGTCCGAAATATTTATGATTTATCTTACATAATAAAAAAAGGAAACTATCACATAATGGAAAACCAACTAATACATCACCTAATTTATCATTTTTGTACGTTAAAATTAAAGTATATTTCTAAATATTTAAATTAATTGTAGCATAATGGAAATCTACAATCTAATTATAAATCTACTTAAGGCGAAAGGATTAAACTAGTGAAATTTTTTAAACATTAAATTATCAAGTCGTTGCATCGCAAAATATGTTGAATGATGCACAATAGGAAACTAAATAAATTTGCAGTAATGTCATATAAATTAACAAAAATGAAATATTAAAGTTTTAAGTTCTGTGATATCATGAACGTTACAAAACTATCACACAACAAATATCTCGTTTACAATATATGTATTTAATGGTACTGCAAAATAACATACGACATGACTATATTTACAAGTATATGAAGTCATTTTTTGTGAGCATATGTGTGTATGTATGTGTACATAAGAATTATATCAAAGATGTAACTGTATTAGTGATGTTTATCACATCGCTTATCTAGTACATGGAATCGAATTAGGCTAATCTAATACTTATAGGACAATATGATAAATTTATTAACAAAAATACTTGCGTTACAAATAATTAATGTGAATTTATATTTTTGTGAAATAACAATGTGTTCCTAACGTGTTCAGAAAGCTTAACTTTGATTTTTGCTTACCTATAAATTTTATAATTATGGATATATATGATTTCAGAAAATAATTATTAATTGCGATATTCACATTATCATTTATAACAACCTATACATTAATTTATTTTCGTTATTGAAAACATAAATCTGATGAATTGGTTGAAATGCATAAAATGCATGTTTCAGATCACTATACAGATATTCATATCTAGGTAAATCACATAAGCATATGTCTTCTACCTTTAATACGATTTACCAAATTACAAATTTTAAGTGCTGGCCCAAGTTTTAGCCCCATATACTTCATCATCATGTCGCTATTGAGAAGAAGTAGAGCCTTGCCATCAATTTCCTAGAAATTATCATTGTTAATTTTATGTTACATAAGATGTTACCTGTTAATATATAACTCACATGTTTTCTAAACAAATCTGCATGTTGTCCTAATGCCGGATCTGTAATTGCAATATAATTTATTACATCTTCAATAGTCCATTCTGCTGGTTCAGTGGAAGGAGTACGAGTTCCAGAGGTTTCAGATTGAGTAGTAGAAGTTGCTGCTTCTAATTCTGTATAAAAATATGTTTCTTAATCAGTATGTAATTTGACGAAAATGCTATTTAATATTAATTCCATATTAAAATTGATTTCTAATAACGGCAGATTCTTTTTCTGAACAATAATTATATTTAATCGTAATTATGAATTCTTGCAATTCATAAAACTGACAATATAATAATTGTGTAAAGAAACTAGAAATACTTACCAGGAACAGATTTACGAGCTTGCTTTGTAGATGTAGGGGATGAAGAAGAATCTATTGAAATATTTGTGCTTTGTACAGTAGTTTGCTGTACTTGCTGTTGCTGAGTTGATGTTAAGTTTTGTTGACTCTCCGGTGTCCATTTTCGTTTCTCTCCTAAACTGATATTTATGGAATTATTTGCTTCTTCACTATTAGTGAATTGTGGTTGCTCTTGCGCCGGTATATTGGAACACTTGCTGCAAGGTTCTTTTCTTCTAGTTAATATGTATTCACACGCACGAAGGTCCTTAAGTTGCTGTCTAATGTACGTATAGAAGTCCTCCTCTTCCAGAAAAACAGGTAACTTAACAGTGGTAGGTTTTTTCAGAGTCCCCATACTCAAAGTTATGCTTTCTCCGTTGCCGTTTCTCAGTAAACTCAACATTTGTCTGGGATTCATAGCTGCCATTAAGAACGCTTGAAAAATGTCTCTTGCAACGTTTGGTATAGGACCACTACCAAATTGTGCTGGCATGGCTTTCACTTTTCGAAAATCAAAGTATGGTCCACAGCGACATTTATGATTGACGTAAAGTGTAACTGCAAAAATACAATTGAGTTGTCATTCAAAGCTGCATAAACTTTACTATTTTTAGAAAATATACATATATCCCATCACTTATAGCATATGCCTGATGTAAAATTATAATTTACTGACCATTTTCAAGCGGTTTAGTGTTGGCTGTGCTAGTATCAGGTTCTGTAGCTGGTTGTGGTTGCGCAGTGGAACCTGTGGGGCTTACTAAGGCAACGGCATGTTCTCTATTTGTATTGTTATTATTTTCATTGATTCCCATTACTAACGTAACATTATTAGAGGTAGACCTGGATCTAAACTTGTTGGAACCCGCTGTAACAGATTAAAATTGAAAATATTAAAAATGTAGATAAGCGTTTAAATGCTAACGTAATTTTAATGTATGTACTAATTGATCTTTAATAGTTACACTATTCCTTTAAAAAATATAAATAATTTTATTCATTTACATTTTTGTCTTGGTGGCTGCAGTGGATGTCCACTTTTAAAACACCATCCTGCAGGGAAAATATCTCGGGAATCGTAACGACACCAGTAATCAAAAGCACCACGCCAACCGTCAAATGTAATATGTATCAGATCATCTTTAACTGCACCAACGGTCGCAGTACATATAAGTTGTGGATTCTTCCTGTCTACTGCTTCTAACTTATATCCGATTTTGAACAAATTACAGCGTGGCGTCTTTGGTTCGCGTTTAAATACTTTTGCCGGTGCCATTTCTGCACCATTTAAAGTTTTTAGGAGGAACATTGGCCACATAGAGGCATTCATTCGGAAGCCTAAAGGAGGTTGAAGCATTCCGCCAGATTTCTCACAATGGCCTATCGCATGTATCTCGTTACTGTCAACTAATCGCCAAAAATCATTTTTGTTGTCAGAACCATCCAGTCTTAATCTCAACCGTGGTCCAGTAACGGCTATTACTGTAGCGATACAGGTCGACGTCAAGTTTCGTGGATCTAACGCTTCCAATTTCATATTAATTTCAAATTCATTCGTTGGTGGAATATCGTGCTAAAATAAAAATAATATGTAACGTATAATACAAGCTCAGTATTCTGCTGTAAGCATTCATCAATGTGCACAATAATTTTTAAGTATAAAAACATTGAAAGGAATATTCTTCGGCTTATTTCAGGAAGAAAAGATTTTGTAAACATAAATTGCTTAGTTTTTAAAATAGCATCAAAGATAAAAAAAAATTTAATCAAAAAAATGCTTACAGACATTTTATTCAAATTTTGTGTATAGTATAAGAACTATTTTCCAGTGCCAAGATAAAACATTTTTATATTCCAGACTTAACGTAATCATATTAAGTTGAAAACAAAGTAGTATATAACATATATTTACAATCATTTTCTTTGAGAATAATTGGAGATCTTTTTCATTTTTTTTGTACTTTGAATGCATTCTGAAGTAGAATTAAAGAAAAAATATATCACAGGTCAGATTATTGTTCTGAATTGAAATATTATATTCCATAGCACAAATATTGGTAGTTACTTCAATAACTACACACATTTTAAAATTTGTGAAAGTTTGTGTAGTCTTGGTTCTGTACCTGTTTGAAGCATTCAATTGGAGCCGCTGTACTGTTTGTTTCCTTCAGATAAAGATCCCAATCAAAAGTTGGACAGGATTCATAAGTTTTAAAAGTTCCAGTGGAGGTTGACGGGGAATGAGATACAGTTGCATGATTATTCGTATAAGACTGTGTGGTTGATGGTACATTGTTATTACTGGGTAACCCAGACGGAGCTGGAGATGGAGCAGGAGATGGCGATGATGGATCCCTGTTGTCTACAAATTAAGAATTTATTTGAATCAAAAGATTGTACAAACTTGTGTGGTACAAAAGCTCGTACAATAAGCTTGCTACTTACTTTTCTTTATGTCCACTTGTATCTCTTTTTTTTGATACGCGTTTAAACAAAACGAGGAACAGAAATCCTTTGTTGGACCATCCTTCTGTTCCAGTCTAAAAGGTGTGCCTCGGATCACATTGTCGCACTGCACACAAGCACCACGTGCATAGGTTTTGCGAGATTCAGAAAGACACGTTTCTGAGCAGAACTCTTTCTTGCCATGCTGCATGGGGAGAACATACTTCAATGGCTGTTTTGTCTCACCGCACCATGTGCACGCAGAGTTCTTCGATTTTGGCGGTCGTCCTGGACCTGTAAGTAAAAGAGATTTGAAATTCCCGTTTATTAGAGAGCGAAAGCGAGAGTGATAGAGTGAAAGAAAGTGAGAGAAAGAGAAAGAGAGAGAGAGAGAGAGAGAGAGAATGGAAAATACACAGTAAGACGCGGTGATGACGAGGCGGGAAGAAGACGAGATGATGAATATTCATGCTTAAGGTTATTTTGGCGTACGTTTTCGCATACCTCGCACTTTGTTCTGCGTCGACGACATCCTCCGTTCGTGCGAAACAGCTATCGGCGGTACTAGAGCTAACTAATGCGACTGAACGGTCGAGTTCATGTTCTTATAATACCGAACGGAAATAAATTTCGGCGCCACAGGATGTTGCGGGACCGATGCCAAACTTCGCGCAAAGCCGAATCGAACGTTGTATATCAGCTGCGTACGAAAGAATAACCGGTTCGCCGTTCGACTCTGTTGCAATAACCGTGCAATTCGTTTCGCCGTCGGAAGAAATGTAGTTCCACTGTTAAAATAATCTACATATCGCGTATTAAAAGTTGTTGTGTCAATCCGCCATATTGCTTTAATTTGGCCGCGCAATCCACATACAAGCGAATAAGATGCAGATAAGCTACGTCGTAAATGGAGTTTATGTTCTGATATAAGGCCGGTATACAAAGTCTTATTTCAAGATTGTCCTAAAAAAAATCTTGAAATACCAATACAGTAATCGATAACATATTAGGACAAGTGTTTAAAATAGTGAGACGAGCCCATTGAATTATGGTATACGCCAAGCTAAGCGCTCTACATACCGTAGTAGTACCATCGTACATAAGTCTAAAGATATATCCACACAGCTTGTATAAGCGCATAAGCATATGCATAAGAAATGTGGTTGGTCCAAGCACTTGCATAAAAAAATAGACCAATCGAATTTCTCATGCATATGCCAAGGTCTGTAGATGAACGACGGGAAGGGAAGGGCTCCTGCACAGACTTTTGCATAACGCATAAGAGAATCAATCAATCAGGGTATCGATCATGTAATTTTTCCTCTAGGACGGAAACGTGAAAAGTGAAAAGTTTCATGTAACAATTGGTCTGTTCTTTCTAGCTGCACTGTTGCACTGGTGCAATAAGTTAGAATGAGAAAAAATATACTTGTCTTACTTTAACTTATTGCACCAGTACAACAGTGCAGCTAGAAAGAACAGACCATATCTCTTTCTATTGTGTTGAATAGAAAGAGACAGTAACTTGAAATTTTTCACTTTTCACGTTTCCGTCCTAGGGGAAAAATTACATGATCGATACCCAGTCATCTATTTCCTAGGATAGAAATAAAGACTTCTGATTGGTTAATTTTCTTATGCATTATGTATTTTGTATTATGCAGAAGTCTGTGCGGCGGCCCGAAGGAAGGTCTTTCCACTCATATTTAGGGTCACTCTTTGACTATATAATGCTCGGTCTACAATGTCAGCAGGAGTAATGAAGTAAGAAGTAAAGACCCTCACACATGAATTGACATAACCGTAACAGTAAGGTTTCAACCAATCACGTACTTGAATTAGCCGTTTACGGCAGGTTACGGTTATGGTCGCCCAATCCGATGCGTCAAAACCTTACGTTATGGTTATGTCAATTCATGTGTGAGGGCCTTAAAGGCCTTCAAGGCCACTTGCACCAAACTTTGATTAACTTATCTGTTAATTAGTCTATTGGAATTGACCAATTGTATTTGTCGTTCAGCAAAATTAACAAATGCGATTGGTCAATTCCAATGGACTAATCAACGATTAAGGGCCAGTTTCACAAACTTTGGTTAAATTAGCCCGGATCTATAATAGGTGTAGTAAGCCTTATGCCATAAGAAATTAACCAATTATATTCGATTATTCTTTTCATATTCGATTATAATTGGTCAATTTCTCATGGCATAAGGCTTACTACACTTATTGTAGATCCGGCCTTAACCGACCGATTATTTCATCGGAATTGACCAATTACATTTGTTAATTTTGTTTAACGACAAATACGGTCGATCAATTCCAATGGAATAATCGGCCAGTTAAGATAACTGGAGATGGTGAAACCGACCTTAAGTTAATCAGAGTTTGGTGCAAGTGGTCCTTAATTTCGATTAAGGTCCGGTTCCACAACTCACGGTTAAATTAACTGGCCGATTATTCCATTGGAATTGATCAATTGTATTTGTTAATTTTGCTTAACGACATATACGATGGGTCAATTCCAATGGAATAATCGGCTAGTTAATTTAATCGTGAGTTGTGGAACCGGGCCCCGATTCTTGAATTCATTCGCAAGAGAAACGTATTCGCAAATTCTGTTCTTACAGAAAAGTTGAAAATTTATTGGCTATCGTATGACTTTCAACCAATAAACTTGCAACTTTTCTGTTAGAGCGGGTATTTGCGCATACGTTTTCTTGTGAATGAATTCAAGAATCGAGCCCCCGGTTCTTAACAGCGTTTTTGATCGGTCTGGATTAATCGCTCCGGGAGCAATTAATGACATCATAAGGCCAATCACAACCATTCTTTTGAAGAAAGGAATAACTGTGATTGGTCAGTTCTACAGGAAAAGAACTTGAGACGAGTTAATCCAGCGGTCGAAAACGCTTTAAGAATTGTTTTGAATACCATCTTAAAGTTTGTTCAGATGCCTTTGCGCGCGAAGCGTATTAAGGTGCCTTTTCACGTTGACACTTAACACTCATTTTCAGCGTCAAAAGACATCGCGTGACTAAAAATAAAGATACTTAGGCCCGGTTCCACAACTCACGGTTAAATTAACTGGCCGATTATTCCATTGGAATTGACCAATCGTATTTGTTGTTAAGCAAAATTAACAAATACGATTGGTCAATTCCAATGGAATAATTGGCCAGTTAATTTAACCGTGAGTTGTGGAACCGGGCCTTATTCGTCATTTTTAGGCCCAGTTCCACAACTCACGGTTAAATTAACTGGACGATTATTCCATTGGAATTGACCAATCGTATTTGTTAATTTTGCTTAATGACAAATACGATTGGTCAATTCCAATGGAATAATCGGCCAGTTAATTTAACCGTGAGTTGTGGAACCGGGCCTTAGTCACGTGATGTCTTTTGATGCTGAAAATGAGCGTCAAGCGTCAGCGTGAAAAGGCACCTTTACACAACCAATCAAATCACGTCTTTGATAAATAGAATACATGTTTGCAATTTTGAAGTTCGGACTATCGGGGACGAGTGGCCGGCAGTTTTCTTCTAAAGGTATTTAATAGATTATAAGAAATGTCATTGCATCAAGCATAGATGAGATAATGCTGATTCGCGTTACTTTAGTCAACATGACGGCAAGAATGTTATTAGCGATGAGATACATGGTTATAAATAGAAACGTTTCATTTGTCAGGTTATGTTGTACGCGGTGTGTTTATTGTGTACGTATTTTGTTACAGGCATAGTGAGTGTACGTCGATTCGCTAGGATGTCTCAGTTATTAGATAATGTGCCTGATGTAGATATTGACGGCCACGGTAGATTCAAGTATATCTTGATCGATGTGCAGGACAATGCTAGCAAAGCTAGCAAAAAGATCGTCAGAGGATATGCAAGAGCGCAGTGGCACGGTGAGTCTGTAATACATTTATTCGTATTATACTTATATATGTCTCTTTAAGTGTGACAAAGAATAAATAAATGATAAGATGAATTGATGAAATAAGATAAATCTTCGTTTAAAAAAAGAATATTTTATGAATAAGAAATAACAAATTTATTTGTAATTTTTACATAACTGTAATAGTTATAGATTTTAGCTATAGTTATTTTGCAGATAACAATTTCATATACACAAATTATTTTATGTATATACATATATACATATTATATATAAAATAATTTTGACCAAAATTAATTATCATAAATGTTGATTACATGGTACTTACTGATGATTACATGGTACTTACATTAATAAAATTTGTAGTTGTATAATTTATTATTTTTAGTTTCTCTCGCTCTCTCTCTTTCTCTTTCTCTCATGTGTTAAATTAAAAAAGATATATAATTTTTTATTTATATTAATAAAACATCATACAAGATGCTATTTTATTTTTGAGAGATAAGTCTCAGAAAATGGAAAAGGCAAAAAAAACGAAAAACATTTTATAAGTTGTACGATAAGGAGAGACAATAAGAAAGAGATAAATATAAAAGAGATATATTGTAAAAGAGATAAATATAATAATAAAATTAATTTTTAAATATTTTTAAGGTTATATAAAAGTTATATAATTTTATTTTTAAAATTTTCATATTTTTAATATTTTTGAAAATATTTGCTAATTAAAGGTAAAATTTGACATTTTGAGATATTTCTCTATACTAATTCAGTTAATTAGTTAATTATTAATTAAATAATTAGAATTTGAGTTTTTCTAAATTAAAGTGAATAGAAATAAGAGATAAAGAATTAAACATAAGAAGTATAGAAATAGAATTAGAATTACAAAAATACAGAATTATTTTGTTGTATTAATTCTGACAGAGAGTTGTATATCAATTTATAAGGAACAAAGTTATAATTATTATATGTTTCTCATATATATTTAATACCTAATAATAAAATTTAGTAATATGGAATAAAAAAGTTATGAATATAAGAATTAATTAAATCTAAAAATTTAGAAATTGATTGATTTTTTAAAAGTTATCAAATATTTATTAATTGATTAATTTTTGTTTGTATTTCTTGTTTAATGTTTAATACGTGTACAAGGTCTGATATGTTATTATAATTTAAAGATACAATTATATCAGATGGTATTTTTTGCAGATAGGATGAATATGACAGGTTTATATATTATATAAATTTATGTAACTATTATATACATACATATATAATACATATATTTATTATTTACAATGCTAAAGATACAATCTGTACATCTTTACATCTTTATTGTGGATAAAGAAGCGATTGAAGTATTATTGACATAGGTATTAATACCATTTTAGTTGAAAATTATTATTATGATTTACTTTTTTTTGTTAGTCTCATTGCTTTTCGTAAGATTGGTCAGTTAGTATAATGTTCATTTACAAACGAAATAATATAATTGTGCAAAATATTTCATCATTATTAAATAAAATATGTTAATTATAAATGTTACATTATACAATTAAAGTTTATATACAAATAAAAATTTTTGTAAAATTGATATTGCAGAGATGTATAGACACATAGATAATTTTGTTCAATTTAAATGTATTTTTATTTGTGAATACATTTCAAAATATTTTATCTTGATATTCTTAAAATCTTAGTCATGATTACAAGATTAAAACTGCAACTTGTCTTTAAAGTTTTTGCTTTAGAATTTATTTAAAAAGAAATCAAACTTGCAGTAAGATATACGATTTAAATTTTATATAATGATATAGTGGGATAATTTGTACATTGATTGTTTGAATAAAAAATAGATCTTTATCATTCTCTTGAAAAAATATCTTTGATATTTTTAATTCGGTATATATTACTTTGTATAGATGGTTATAGCGACAATTTGTATATAAGATTAAAAAATGTTTTATTTATTTTCTTATTTTCAAATTAATGAACGCAGAATCTGGTTATGAGTCATTAAAGTGGCAGTAGGAGATTTTTTATATGTTAAACAAATAAGAAGATAAAAAACGCAAACAATTTGAAATAATTTATGTTTACAAAGTTTTAGGTAGTTAGCAATAAAATTTCTGTAGTTTGTAAGAATACGTGAAATATTACATATGCGAATTGTCTTGATTATTTATTGGTGTAAATATACAGGAACACATATTTCTTGAGATTTTTTTTCTGAAAGTTTTAAGGGGATGCTGGAGTCGTCTGTTTTATCGATTGAACGCTAATTATTTTCGAATACGCTTGGCTCCTAATTGATTTTATAGAATTGTAAATTCTCCTCCAGAATTAAAGTATAGACAATAACAAACGGTGGCTAACTACAATTTTATGTGAAAAACGAAAAAAATTAGAAAATTATACCTTTGTGCAGTCGTCTCGTAACTTTTATTGCAGCACTAAGTTTTAAAAACTCTATACGTATAAAATAATTGTTATGCACCGTTATCATTACAGGAAAGAATAATAATGTGTTTTCAGAGAAATAAGCTAGAAGCTTTGGTATAAGAGAATAATGAATGCGGATTCGAAAGAAGTCGATAAGTACAGTAATATGAAAAAATTTTTTTCGTTCTAGATATAAAATCCAATTCACAGATTGCTATTAATATGTGTACTTTAATTCTGGAAAAGAATTTCCAAATCTATAAAAGAAATATATACGAAATCTCATTAATAATGTGCACGAATGATTCTACATTATCGACCCCGAAGTTTGAGAGGCAGTCCAGCATCCCCTTAAGAAGATATGATCAAAAAATCAAAATGTTTTAATCTTTACAAATTAGAGAAATCTGTGTAGAATATTATTTAAAGTAAAACTAATATTAAAATGTAAAATATATCAAAATATAAAATTTTAACTGATTAATCCATAAAAATTGCAATTAAAGAAAAGTTTAAGTTAGTTTTATACATAGTATCTTATGACAAATACATCAAACGATATATCACGTTACATTACTTTTTAAAATACTTAATACTTTGATAGATATATATAAAAATTATATGAATAATTGCGGCCAAAACTTTTTAGTATGCTTTTACAAAAATTTAACTTTATTTACTATGTAATATTTTCATATACAAATAAAAAGTGGATGAAAATATATTTATAAACTAAAGATGACTTTTGCTAAATTAAAGAAATTCAATAGAAAATTTAGTAATGCTCTTGAAAAAATGATTTAAAACATTACTAAGATATTAATTAAATTATTGTAAGGTTCCAGATGTAGATAATTATTAAAACAAGTTAGTTAGCTGTTTAATTGTACAATTACGTCTAACATTTTTAATGGCAAATAAAAAATATATATAAACAATTAAATTAATTATTTAAAACATTTTATGTAATTATTTAGATTAGGCACCAAGACCGTTGACTTTAATCTTGACATTTGTTATACAAATGATGGTACTGATCAACTTTTTTTTAAAACTAACCAGCGATCTTGTAATTTTTTAGATATAGGGCCAGTTGTTTTAATTTCTTGGTTAGCTTACTTATCGAGTAAGCATGTGTGCTTTTAATTTTTTCTAAATAAATAAAGACAGACACATATTTATCTGATAAGTAAATTTAACAAAAAGTTGGAATAATTGGTCCATACTTATATAAAAAAGTAGTTATCTACACTTGGAAATAGAACAGTTATTGAGTAGTTTTGGGCCGCAAGCACCGGGTGTTTTTTGTTAATAACTTTTTAATAAACAGTGATAACTAACTAAAATCTTTTGTAAGTTACTCAGAATTATGATTTTGATAACATACATTAAGGTTAAAGTTATAAAGTGTTTATTAATTTAAATAAAAATTAACATTTTCAAACTTTATGTAAGTTTATCTAAAAAATTATATAAGACCGCCGATTAATTTATAAGGAAAAGTTGATCCGATACTCTCATTTGTATAACATATATCTAGATCAAGGTCATTGGTGCGGTATCCCCTAATCTAAATAATTATCCATTTTATTAATTTAATTTTATGTAGTTAAAATTAATAGCGATTTTATGGAATCCAAATGCATACTAAAATTTTAACAATTGTTGTGTCCTCAATAATATAAGTCATTTTTATAAACCTTCAACATACACGGCAGAGTGATGGACATTCCAGCGAAAGTTTATTTAATTTCATTTTCTACAATTAGGCGTAGTTTTAGACTGTTTAAAGAATATACATAAATTTTTCTAGACCTTCAGATACAATGCTTTAGGTACTAAAGCCGTTTTAAGTGGTTGGGATATCGCCCACCCATGTGTATGTACGTAATTTTTTTGATGTGTGTATGCTGAAGGTTAAGATTTGTATCGATTCTACGTTCTTAAATAAAAAATATGCGATGTTGATAAATTATAATTTTTCAATGAAATCCACGCTTCTTTTATGCTGAAAAATACAATTTACATATGATACATTAGTAGCAAATTCACACATTTGGTTACAGTGATGACATTCATTGAAACATTTCCTCTTTTATCGAGAGCGAGCAAAATCTTGCTTTGATTCGTGCGACAAATATGATACGAATGGATGGCATATAACTTATTAGTCTTCAAGAAAATACCATTTCTTAATCGCGCTTCTATAAAATTTTCTTTACGAAAATATGTAAAGCGCAATAAGTTGTTTATTGTTTTTTCAAGATGGCATATAATTTGATAATCTCTGAATTTGCACTTTTCTCCAAAAGAAAACAAGATATCCACATTTACGTGTACATCCAACGATTCTAACGACAATTGACAAGGTTTTCTATACATTATCTTATTCTTTTTTTCTCTTATTTTGTGCAGCCGTTGCGAGATTTCCATATGAGAAAACAGGAAGAATTACAATGACAAGTACAAGCAAAATGATATCAGTCAGTCGTTACTGCTACGAGAGTTCCGTTTATTCGTTTACTAAGAGGCCCTTCTGAAACAACACCAAGCTCGTTGGATGCTGACGCTCAGTCTGCAAGCCTTGTGATTTGAATTCTTGATGGTCTTCACATCGTTGTTTTTCCTGACAGACGGCCGCGACATCGCGTCGCCTCGTTGCGCCCGCTCTCAGGTGCTGTCACTCTCCTCGCAATGCTCTATTAAATCCACGTCAGTCACTCTCGACTCTTTCTGTTCTTCAATCGCATCCAGTTTGGTCTCGTCTAGCTTATTTCGATGGCTACTACTGCTGTCGGATTTTTCCGTGATCTCGTTCGTACTCTTTTCAAATTCTTTCGGTATATCTCGAATAGGAGATCCCATCAGGTCCATATCCGTAGTACTATGCATCAACGTGAACGGCAGCTTCAAAGATACCTCACCGCCCATCGCCGATATGAGCAGCTTGACCTTAGAGAAAAATGATAATAAGGAGTTTCTAATAATGACAATTAGGAATTTTTATAAAATATTTTTTGCTACCTGTGCGTTAAAAGTAGTTCTTTTCTTATCTGTTAATTTATGCTCAAGGATCAATATTTTTTTATGCATAGGTAACAAAAAAAAATTGTATGTGACACGTGCAAAATACAATTTTATATATTTTTAACAAATTGTAATAAATTGTGTAATTTTTACACATTTATTATTTGTGCAATTTTACATACTTTTTTTTTACAATGCACAATGGTTTACATTTAAGAATTGCTTTATCTCTTTAAATAGGCATATCTGACGATTTTTGTTACATTTCCTATTTTTTTCGTTATTTATAAAATTACCTTCACATAATAAGATACGTAGATTGTGTAAACGTTTCTGTCATCGGGTCCATTCCTGGGGTTAGCAACCGTTGACGCCAGACTTGTTCCAGTTTTCGTGTAACTGTCCTCTAAGGCGATCCAATTCTTAGTCGTACCCTTAACAAGTCTGAGAGCGTAAGTCTTTCTCAAATTACTACCTGGACCCAAAGGACAATCCTCTTGTGAGGACATAAGGGCTACCACATTTTTGAATTTGCCGTTACTAAACATACAAACGTCCACGTATTGCACGACAATTACCTGCAATGCAAATATTTCATCGCATAATATGAATAAAGAAATGACTTTTAAATTAATAAAAATTAATATAACTGCGAACATACTTTATTTGACTTATTTTTTTTGTAAAAAATATTTTTATTTCGTACACTGAGAGAATAGTATTTGATATTTGTGACTACAATTGAATGTTAAGATATGTTAAAATATTGTGTTTGTCGGAGGAGGCAAAAAGTTACAATGCTGAAGCCCTTTCTGAAGGTTACTTCGTCACAAAACATCGTGAAAGTCTGGAAATTTTGAAACATTCTGATAATTTTAACCGTGATAAGTTATCAGATAAGTCCGATTTGACACACTGTTCTCCCGGTATTTTAATTGATCAATTAAAATATTGAATGAACTGCTCTTCCCTCCCTCTTCTACTATCAGAATAACGGGTGCTTAAGGACAATTACAATCAAAGAAAGCTCAGTATCAAAGCTTTTAGCTCTGATGATGCAGCAATGTCAATGGCTATGAAAGTTTGAAATCTAAAATATGTTAAAATATTTATGGGAATGGCAACAATTTTTTTGTTGTCATTATAACATATGTTATTAAGCATTCTAGAAATAATAATTATAAAAATGGAGCTCTTTAAATTATGATTAAGTATGATTATGGTTATATAATTATTTTAACATTCAATTGTAGTTAAAAATATTAAATATTTTTCCTTAGTATATGATAGTTGTATTATTATATATGTACATATATAAATTTATGAATTGTTATGCCATGACATACAAAATTTTTGTGCTAAAGATCCGGATTTAAATCCGCCCAGAACAATATCAGATTTTTAATTGATTATTACTTCTCGGGAGGCAATGGCAAGACTACCGAAAGCATTTTTGCCAAAACAGTCACTAACATATGGAATATGCATATATAAGTATGTATTAATTGGAGATCTTTAGCTATATGGTCTTCAGCTATAAAGAATTGACTTGAAAGAAATATAAATTTATAAGATAGATATAAACACAGACAATTGAAGAAATAATATATTTGATAAGAAGATTAATCTTTTATTTTTCTCATTATATAAAAATAAATTACTAACATAACATGTAGAATTTATAAAATTATTTTCTGAAAATATTACATCTTGCCGTTATATATGATCATTGCAAAGATATTTTTAAAAGGCGTGATTTGCAAGTTATATGTACATGAGATAAAGTTTTGAAGGGGCTGCGTAAGGTTAATGATTCAGAACACTTTTAAGCGAGATGCAAATGGGATAATTCCTATTCTAGCAATACTCTTTCCGATGGTCTTTGTCGAACGGATATTGGTAAATGTATATTTAGATCAGGGTTGTGTCGTAAATAAATTTTAAGATTTACGTCTACATAGATTATTTACATGTTCACGTTATGTTTACACGAATCTTTTTCACATAGATAGTACAAGCATATAAATTATTATAAATTGGATAACAAATACAGAAAAAAATAATTAAGTTACAAGATTGTTAATATGCATATCTAACTTTAGTACTGATAAAATAAATATTAAAATATTGAAAAGGAAGTAAATGAAATATAAAATTTTTACTATGTCTAATATAAAATCTCAATCTTCTATGATCCAGGGATTATGGTCTACATTATAGATAGTAGTAAAACATAGATTACACAGTTTACAGTGTATATACATAAATTATTTATATTTTACGCGTATAATGCCACATCTGATTATTATCCATTATTAGATTATTATCTATTAAAGTCACTTGTTAATTATTTGATGAAATCTGTTGTATCTGTATATTGGCCACTTAAATTCAATTAGGAAATGTAACTTGTATAATTTACGCAGATGGCCAAGAAGTGTCGGTTTGTGTGCTTAACTATTGGAACAAAGTTAATATGAGGTTGTGCCATCCTTTCTGGCTGTTAAGCAGAATATTGGCAGGATGTACTGTGTTCCTATTTTCAAACAGCGTTCTCCATTGCTCTTAATGAAGTAGAGCTCAAAAGCGCCAGATGCGAACGCAATTTCCTGTCACGACGTAACCTTTGGCATCTCCCCGGGTTGGTTTCTCCTCGAGAAAGAGAGATTTCTATTCGTATCGCGAGTGTTCTTTAAGAAGAGAATGTCGGATCAACGCGGATTATCGCGGGCAGATCGAATTGAATGTCGTCGTCTCCTTGTCTCCCGTTCCTCGTCTGTATGTGAAACAAATTGAATTATATTATAGCTTTAACGGTGCGGCGTTTCTTCTTGTGGTTTTACAGATAGCTTCGAGTAGAAATGGTTTCAGTCAATTCCTGTCTGTCATTGGAAAAATCGATACATCGTTTGTACATTATTGTCTTTTCTTCATTGGCAAGATATTAAAGAATATATATTAAAATATCGATGAAATATTGTTATTCCTTTATCAGCATCGATAAGTTTTATAATGGACATTTTAATTTAATAGAATCTCTATTTAATCTATTAAGCAATTTTAAATGTTTTTTGAGAACAAAAATTTGAAGGTCGAACATTTTTCTTTCATTTTTCCAAAGATGTCAGCTTATAATTTTTTTTCTTAATTTTCAATTATTTCGTGTAGTTGAATTGCGACGCTTACTCACCCATGTATAGAATATTTAATTAAGCATCGGATAGAACGCTATGAATTCTTGAGTGAGCAGACAGATGCGCGTAACCGCAGTCTCGCTATAGAGTGCTTCTCAGATTTGTTTTTGCCGTAGTAGCGCAAATCTTTGTAAGACGAACGCGAGAGTCTAAACTATAGGAGTGTAAAAGTCTAGGGGGATATCGATGATTAAAACGTATCTCAAGATAACACCTCAGAAGCGGTTTTTTTTACGCGTTAGAATTTAAAGCATTGACATGCAGAATTTTTTACACGCTCGTCTCGTCCGTAATATTTGTTGCTAAATTTCTAAGTTAACCTTGGATATGTTACAGTATACGATGCTGTTCGAGAACAGTACTTCTCCTTGAACTTGCCCTTCGAAATTGGTTTTGATTTGAATTAATCAATATTCTGCGGGCCAACGGTCGCTATTTATGCCTTCGCTTTCCTATTAAGCTTCGACTAGTGGCGAGTGATGTGTTAATTGTATAGAATCTGTTTAATTTATTGCGTAATATAATTATGGATTTTTAATTTTGATTGCATTTTTTCCTTATTAAAATACATATGAAGGAAGAGATTGAAAAAATGCAGCATGATTTGTATTAGCTATGTGTTTATCTATTTTTTTTAGAGCTGTATTTTTTGTATGTATTTATATGTATTTGTTTTATTTTTTGTGGAATATAAATATAGAATCTTATAGAAAATGTAGAATTATAAGTGGAAGTGATGTAAATGATGAAATTAAATAAATCTATATACGCGGTAAAATAAGTGAAATTTTTTGATTGGCAGAATTAAATCCTTCTTTTGCATACTAATAGATTTATGGGTTGTCTTTTTGTCTTGATGTATTATTAATGTTATCTTTAATGTAAATTCGCCTAAATCCTGTATTTTCTTCCAAATAGATTAACGTGCTGGGACGATAGTAGAGTACGTAGAGGGAGCACTCCATTTCGAGGGTTTATGCTTCTCTCTAATATGCTGTAGTTTTATTACACGAGTTATACGTACGTAGTCGTACTTACGCACTGAGAGAGCTAGATTAGGTTCGCTAATTCCGCTTTAAGGTGCGAACTATAGACACCTATTAGATCGCAAGAGAATCGTAAAAGGATCATGAAAATGAAGTCCTGAAATTGGAGTATGTACGTTGGGGATTTGCCGGAATAATCAACATTCTTTTACATATTTGGGAATATGAAATATTTTTAGTATCAATATTCTCTGAGCCTTGAATAATCAATTAAAATCAATTTGTATCTTTATATCGCGTGTAAAAGGTTGCGTTATATCGTTATAAAATATCGTTATAAAAACATTCTAGCACACAAAAACATGAACTCTTTTTCGTTTTAAAATATATCAGTCAAAAAAGCTGAAAGCAATTGCTGCTGAAATTTTTTTCTTCATGCAATAATTTATTTTTCGCGATTTTTTTTTCTACTGTAATAATTATCAAAATAGATTTATTGAAATTAAAGGCAATAGGAAATTTGTCAGCTGTTTATAATTCATAAAAGCGTAGACTCAAATTTTCGGAATATTACCATCGTTTGAATCAAATAAAATTCGCATGGAAGTGTAATATTTATTTGCGCAATATGCTTTCAACACTTTCATCATGCGCAATTATCAACGATACATGTAAATGTTATGCTAAAATGCGACTGCTATGCAAATGTTTACTTCCCTTAGAAATTAGATTAGGTTACGAAGTTTCACTTTGTGGCAGAGCATCACCAATACTGTTAGTAGTTCAGCGTAAGTGCAAATGCTACGAGCATAGAAGGCCAAGCAATCAAGTAGTCATGACGTAAGAATATCAAATGTAGAATACCACGCACTTTATTTCTGCCTTGGAAGTAACAAAACGTACAGTTTATTTATTCAGTAAACCGGCATACTCGAGTAGATCTGTATGAAAATTTTTATTGATTTCTATTCTTAAATTTTTTATTGGTTTTTTTTAACAACCGATGACGACTATGTGCCAACTGAAGGCTGGCAAAAACGGAAGAAGTTTGCGTTTCATTTAAATCGTTTCATTATTATATTTATCTATTACACGTTACAACTTTTATGGACTTTCAACAAAACTTTCTAATGATATTATAGCATTATATTTTGATAAAAATAAATGTATCAAGAGGCACGGTAGTGCCTCGCGCCAAGTGTACGCGCAGCGACGCACCACCTGCCTCTTTTTACGCGAGACGTCGTTTGCGAGAAGATCGTAGTTATCGGATTTTATATAATACAGATGGATGTTTAAAGGTGAAAACTGAACTTTAATCGATAAAAATTTTAGATAGAAGATTTGAAAGAGAAAAGTAGAAAAGTTGAAAATAATGTAGCGATGTTTCTCTCTAATAAAATTAGGTGCTTGTGTATAGTTGATACATAAAAACAAATTAAAAAACATTTTTCGAGATAAAAATAGCATTCAATTTACTTTGTGTCTTTCTTTATTGCTATTTTGGATTCTCTTTATTCTCATTTAATGAGAGATTTATTTATGTGTAAAAGTGTTTACGAAGTTTCAGATGTCACTTTGTTTTATAAAAAGGGCTGTCTGATCAATAACGGTTTTTTCGCAGTTTTTGTATTGTGGCGAGATATAACTGAACTGTATTATCGCGTAGCATTTAACTCTTGACGTTTAACTCTCTGGGGATTATTTGCGTAACAGTTACTAGGCATTGAAAGAGATTCAAAAAAACTGAAAAGGCAATAGAGAGAAAAACAAATACACGAGTGTTTGGTATTATTTTATTTAATTTGTTTTATTCGGTGCATTTAAACTTACTTGCTAAATTATTACGAAAATAATTATTCGGAAGATGGCTACGTAATATATCATGTAATAATATATTTATAATATAATAAATTTATTAAATATTACGGGTATGGACAATATAAGTATATTTGTATTCAATTTATATGTTTATATTTGGAGTAGGATTTGCTTTGATGGCACCTTGTGTATCCCTCTAAGTGACATTTGATGATATTCAGAAGGGAATGTCTGGCCAGAGAACCCTGAAGCTGTTATGACATTTGAGGACGAATATTGTTAAGCTGACTGAGTTGTAAAAATATGAAGGTCGAAGATCGATTAAGTATTGATAGGTGAGCGAAATAAACACGAGAGTGTGAAACTATCGTGTAGAACAGTATTCTGAGTGTTAGGATTGCTAAGAGTGAAAATGAGGGATTCAGAGTTTGAATTCCGCGGTCGGATCTGTTAATTTTTATTTCAAATATTATTAAAATGTTTTAAATGATGACACGTAGATTTGTGTCTATAGATTTGTGCTGTCATTTAAATCTTTCCAATAATATTTGATTTTAAGCCCAAAATTATATATATCATATATATTTTTTAAGTTATATTTTTTTAAAGAAGGAAAATAAAAATTATTCCGAATTTTGTGCGTGATTCATTCATATGTTTGTATATGCAAAGCATTCTTTGTTGAATTAATTTATCGAGAATCAATTTATATATAATTGAGAGAGAGAGAGAGAGAGAGAGAGAGAGAGAGAGAGAGAGAGAGAGAGAGAGAGAGAGAGAGAGAGAGAGAGAGAGAGAGAGAGAGAGAGAGAGAGAGAGAGAGAGAGAGAGAGAGAGAGAGAGAGAGAGAGAGAGAGAATTTTAAATATTTGCGAAAGATCGCATTTTTTAGGTAGTCAAAAAACGTTAACGAAATGTTGTTTATTAAGTTTGAACACATGTCACGCGAGTAACAGTGTTCTTATTAAGACGCCGAGGTAGTTTCATTGAGCCCGTGGGGTATGAATGTTCTAACGAGCTTATTAAATTTATGGAAGTCCAGCGAAGCGATAGTTAACTTGAAAGCTGGGAGTGGCACTACCATATATCTCTAATAATTAATAAATGAGACTTTATGAAACCAAAAATACTTATCCTTGCTCTAATTTAATTAATTAAAATTTGTTAACATTTACAAATTAATGTGAATGTCTGGCGCAGAAGATTAGAACATCGGAAAGAAAGGATATGACTTATAACTTTTATAGAGAATTTGAAGAAAGAATAATAAAAAAAATTAAACAAATATGCAAAATAACTGTTTATATTATATTATTGTATTATTGCTTGTTTTGAAGAAACAGCTTCGTTGAAATTTACGGTAAAATATTTTACATAAAGTAATTATATACAAAGTATTCCACTTAAGATATCTCTCGACAGACTAATCAATTTTCCGGGAAAGACTAAGAGAGAAAGAGAGAGAGAGAGAGAGAGAGAGAGAGAGAGAGCTTCTCTATTTTTAGAATAAATTTTAAATGAAGAGAATAGCGACGCCACAGAACAATTTTGTAATTTTCTTTGCTTATTTAAAATTTCCTTTACTCATCGCTGAGCGCGATCTCGTAGGAAATGTCACTGATTGATCTTCTTACGATTGATCTCTTACGAGTGGTAAGCCTATTTTTCATCGGTCTTGTCACGCAGAAAATCGCGATCGATTTTGTCGCGAGCGATCTCTCTTGCACCTCGGCATCAGGTATTGCGCGGACGGAAAATTGTAGCAAGAAAAAAGAAAAAGAAACAAATGGAAAGAATGAATAGATGGGAAATGCGTGTGTCTGATAGGAAGCGAGACTGGCAGGCACCACGGGTCATGAATACTTAAATATTTGGGATCTCCAAGGAGCATTGGAAAAGGAACAATTCACGTGATGAGATTCATGTCCAGTGTTCTTCGAGTGCCGCGCGGTAGCCGCCGGATCACGAGAGAGAAATCCGCAGACGTTTCACGAGTACAGAGTACAATTTCCCACCCAACTTATGAGCACGATGACGATTGATCAATCTGATTACTTTAGGAAAAAAAAGACACTGAATTGATTGTTAGGTTGTTGGAAAATCAGAGTCCGCTGACAGGCAGTCTTACATTGTAGAAATTGCAAACGTCTTTTAATTAAATTCTGATTGACTTAATTGAAAAGGATTGACGTAGAGTATTGCCTATTAATCCATTGATTATTTGCAAAAAATTGAGCTTTTGATAAAAATTCAACGAGAAAAATTTGGAAACCAAATCTTTGAATGCGATAAATTTTTTTTACATATACGTCAATATTGTTTTGATTGAAAAAGATTGTTTTTTATTTTTATAGCTAAACAATTAAAGCGTAAACCAAAATAGCGCATGAACTATTTTGAAAGTGGCGAAAAATTCATTTTTTACTGCTATTTATGTTTTCACCTACTTACAATATTAAATTTATTTTACATTATATAATTTTAAAATTTTTAAATAAAATTTATACATTTGGCATTTATTGAAATTAGTTTTTCATGGCGCGTAATTTTATGAAACAAAATAATACGAATTCTTTTATAATAAAAATCAAATGGTAATAGAAAACTCCTTTATTAAAGTTTACTGATAAAGAACTCTTATTTTTCATTTTATATATTTATCCTATAAACGAACATTTTGTATATTGCAGTTATTAAATAAATATGATAAAATAGAAGTTTTTTTCATGTGCTCATATTTTATTGATTTTATTCTATTAAAATATTAGAACATATATTTTATTTGCCACATGCTATACTTAATTCTTGTTATTTAAAACAGTCTTGATTAAATTCCCGTCGCGTTCTGGAAACGTAATGAAGATAAATACGATTGCGTGGATATGTAGCAACAAGCATGGATTATGTGTATTTTAAGCAATATATACGGATATTATGTACCTTTATTCTCCTTACTGATTTGTTGCTTGTGTTGTTAACATTGACGTGGACATTGATCGAGTCTCCATGTTCATAGATCGCGTGGTCCAACCCTGCCTCCAATCTGACTCGACCTTCGCTTAATAAGAATGGCTTTTCCACTGCCGCATGTGCTCCCACGTTCTCTGTGAAAATAAGAGGGAAATTCTATGCGTCATTTGTCCTGATCTGCATGTGCTCCGCGTTTGCGATAAATGCGACGAGATCGGGTTTACGAACCCGAGAGAATATAATACGAGATACGGAGTATCTTGGTAGCTTTGCAAATTTGAGTTACGTGCTATTCGAGAACTTCTAAAAGTCGAATTCTGTCTCGAAGATTTTAATTCAGATTGTAATAACTGCTACCGTGTCGCGTTGTCACATTGCACCGATTCACAGCGTAATAAGAAGTTAGGAGATAACACAACGGTACAGACGATAATGGCAGTAACTGGAGCTTGAAGTTTAACGACGAGTAAATCTACGTTATTGTACACGTCGTACGAGTGTGTCAGCGATAATCGCGAACCAACCGTCGTCCTCGATGATCTCATTTTCCGCTAACGCCACTCTCGCTTTGGATCCTTGAACTCTCGAACCAGCCGATGACTCTTGAAAGGGAGGCACACTGTACATAGTCGAGGGAGGCACGCTGCACGTAGTCGAGGGTAGAGGCGGCTTTGTGGCTCGCTGGATCACTCGAATGCCCATTCTGACGGTGGTTTTACGATGCAATCGTTCATCCGCTCGTTCCGCTAAAATCCGCCGAGGTGTTAATGACGTATCTAACGATGTAAAAGTTGAGAATAATTGAGCAAATTTTTTGAGTAAAAACATTTTGCTGTTAAATTTATGCATTTGTATGTTTGCGCTGCAAATCAAAACTTGGATACTTTTGGATTTAGGGAGATGCTTCAGTTTTATCGATCGAACTGACCTATGTTGGGCGTGCGATATTGTAGTAGTAGTAGTACGAATCAACGTATAAACTGCCACATCGATAACGCACGCACACATCTGCACAAATTTTCAGACAAAGTTTTCTCTTATACTAAAACTTCTAGAGAGAGGATAACTTCTAAGTATAGTATTGTTTTTTCATGTGATTTCGATGGAGGAATATGCTTGTTTTATACGTACAAAGTCCCAAACTTTTACGTGCAGCGAATGTTGTCACGAATCGATCGCAGAAGTCAATGACAAAACTGTAATTTTCTAATTTCTTTCCGTTTTTTTGTATGAAATTGTTGACCTTGCTCTGTATTATTGTCTATACTTTAATTGTGGAAAAAAATTTTAAATTTTGTGTAATTAACAAAAAGAAAAAACAAAAAATTGGCTTTTATCGATGTTATTTACTTTAAATTTATTTATCAGTAATGTAACTTATATATTTTTAATAAAAAGATTTGTCTGAAAAATATCGCATTTAATCGATAAAACAGATTTATTGTCAGATGTATCTCTCTTAGTGAAGATTACTTTCTGTTTCTAGAAAGAACTTGCGCATGTAGCATAAATATCGGAATTCTAAAGTTCCGTACACAATGAACGGAATAAGAAACAGGGAACACGGGAAATAAGTAAGGGAAAATATAGTTTAATATGCTGAGTAAGGAAACATATGAAACGCGTTTCTTCTTTCAACATAACTAAACTATTCTTTATTCCCTTTATTTTCTTAGGTTTAAGAATCTAATGATAGAATAAGAACTATTTGAGTTGACATTATATAATTCTTGGAACAAAAGAAGATTTTAGATTTTTAAATTTATTTTAAAAAATAATGCGTATTTCTTCCGCGCTCGTATTTTATGCTTATAAGTAGAAAGTGCTTTGTTATTCGATCGAATTCTTATTCTTAATTCGTAATTGCGTGAAGATAGGAGACGGAAAATACATCCCTTTTTGGTTCGTAAATGCATTCGTTCCTACTTCGTTTACGAACGTTCGCAATTACGCCTTTTTTCAAGTTGCGGTGCGCCATTGTCTTTTGGTTGACGTGTATGCGCTCGTTGAGAGAAAGAGAGAGAAAATGAAATTGAGAGAAAAAAAAATCAACACGCTTTTTCCACTCACCAACGTAAACTCTGATGTCGTAGCTGTTACCTATGGGCGGGCCATTGTATTCCTTAGCTGGTACCAGTTGTACAGATGGAGGGGCGATTGATGGAATTTCTATCGTAAACGCGTGTGCGTTGGGTCCTAGTCGTTTGATAAGTGCTTCCTGTAAAACAAAAGAGATCTCGGCTCACAATATATTTTAGTTTCTCTTTGCCCTTTTCATTGAATAGTTGCTAGAAAAATTGCGGTGCGATGTTAATTTTTATGGAGATTTTTTATCAAGATAGAGTCGAGGAGAGAAAAATATTTTTTATGTAATTCAGAGACACGAATACTCACCAGTTGCTCACGTTAGAAAAATACACTTTGATTGTGCGTATTCATTTTAAATGCGTATAGAAAAAAAAAAGTAGCAGATGTGTCTACATATTGCCAAAGAGAATTTTTATTTAACTAATAATATTTCACAAATGATTTTATTTTATTATAATATTTATTTTATTCCAATGACTTAAAAAAGGCTAATTAAAAATTTTGTTCGTGTATTTATATTAAGCATAGTTGAAGAGACTTATTAAAAGAACATTGCTCGACATGAATTTTTAATCACAAATAAGATTAGGTCATTTTTATAGATTTTTTACTGCTGCAAACAAATCTATAAATAAAAATGCTCTATGAAGCTACATTTTTGAAAAAAATTGGACTTAAAAGTGATAAAAATGCCAAATTTTTGAGTTAAAATAGCTAAAAAATGTGACGTGATTTGCGGATTAGTTTTCACTAATAAAACCTATAAAGCACGAATTATTTATTGTTTACGAAAAGTTATAATTACAGATTAATTAAAAGAAAAATGGATTCTCTTATATAATTGGAGAATAATTACATTATTTATTACTATTTTATGAAATGAATATAAATAGTTATTTTTGATTAATTTTTGATTGAACACGAATCCGAGAGGCTACTTGGACTTTTTATTATGGCACAATTTTGAGAAAAACGACGATTTTGAGGGCTTGTCGGTTTTATGCCATTTCTCTTAAAATTGTGATGTAATAGTTAAATCTAGACCAGTGCTCGGAATTAGTTGCACATTTCGCCTCGATTCCTGAGGCACCGCCTGCTATGCCCCCACTACCGCTGTAGGCTCGACGGCCGAGCCGCCGATCGCGCGCGTGGCCTTGTGTCTCAGGAGCGTTCTACGATAGATATGCCTGGTCCATTCGCGTGATTAAAAAATTCTCTTGCGCTGTGAATAATTTTTTTATTTTTACAGACAATTAAAGTTATTAAATAATATTTTTCCTCCTGGGTGATGTGGAAAGCTATTGACAAAATTGCAATTATTACATTGTGTTATATTATGCTCATTATATGTATATACAAATATGTTTATAAACGTAAAAATAATATTAATAACTTTAATTGTCTGTAAAAATAAAAAAATTATTCACAGCGCAAGAAAATTTTTTAATCACGCGAATGGACCAGGCATATCTATCGTAGAACGCTCCTGAGACACAAGGCCACGCGCGCGTTCGGCGGCTCGGCCGTCGAGCCTACAGCGGTAGTGGGGGCATAGCAGGCGGTGCCTCAGGAATCGAGGCGAAATGTGCAACTAATTCCGAGCACTGATCTAGACAATGGAATCGTGTTCAGTCAAAAATATATCGAAAATGACTTACATGCTGCAAAATAGTATTGAATAGTGTAATTATTTAAATTACATAGGATAAACTTGGATATAACGGGCCATAGTCTTAAAATGCCAAAAGTACTTTTATTTTTATTATTTTTTAATAGTGTTTGGTATATTACTTTACTGAAGTTTAAACCATGTAACATTATTGGCATTAAAGAGAAAATACTTAATAAAAATGTTATGTTATCAAAATATTGAAACATTGGCCATCTTTCACAACTTTTAAGGAAAAGATTAGCCTCAGATTGTAGAACAGTTGCCCGTGTATGTTTTATATACTTAACATTTATAAAGTAATAAAAAACTTATAATTTTACTTATTTAGTTTTATTGCCACATATTATCACAAATTTAATTTTGTTTTTAAACATTTTTAATAAAAAAATGTTTATATAAATTTAGCATTTATTTATTTAATTCATTGTCAGTACTGAAAAAAAGATCCATGATACATTAAATTTAAAATATTAGGTGTGCAACTTTATTCTTATCTTATTAATAAAATATATACATAAACACATGCATTATTATTGTCTTTTGGATCTTCTTACCTAAAATGTGAAGGAAAGATAGTCATGTTTATTTAAAAAATAGGAAAGGAAATGAAAGTTATAATCACATTATAATTTACATAACTTTGTTATGTGTCTAATGTTAATTGTGACAGTTCAACTGTAATTTATTTGACAATTGTTGTGGAAATTTTTAATGAACACATGAAAAACTTTGTAGGCAATCAAAAGTAAAAACGTGATGTAATACCACAATTTTTTTTGAATAGTATATGCACGTAAACTATAGTAAATAACTATTATCTTTGAAAATAAATTACAACAACATATTATTTTGCATATATTGGAAAAATTATAGTTATTGGCTGTCTTCTCTGTACAGACCGTCATACTCTAATTTATCTTAAGCGAAACTATTACTGTACAGCTATCTTTCATTTTAAATACTTTTTAATAAGGGTAAAAATATTTTTTAAAAGTGCTAAACAAACATTTAGCGAAACATATGTTTCAAGTAACACGCAGAGAAAATCATAAATATTGATACTTTGCTATACTGATAATCATCAATATGAATTTCATTATATTAACATTATATTCATGAAATATTACATACCGATTTTCACTACCATTTTGTTTTCACTATTATTGTTTTTTGATGAATGGAAAACTGATTTTATATCCAAATTGTACAAATAAACATGAATTTATTCCACGAAATTATTAAAGGTATACATTATTATTCAGATGCTTATGAAATAATTGTGTTTAATAAAAGCAAATGATAATGCTATCTAAATCTATCAATGTGTGAGACGTATTTTAATATTTATCGTATTATATAAAATTAACTATAAATAGTGATCATTCTTTCATACGTTAAAAAATTTACGTTCAGAATTTTAGTGATTCAACTTCGCGCGGAAAGTAGGAAGTAAAAAAATGCTCTTTAAATGTTTTTTCATACATATTTATATGGTATTTTAAATGTGCATTTAATTCAAATTTATTTCAAATCAGATAAATTATTTTTAAAAGGTACATATAAAATCAAAAAAATGTGAGATATTTTGAATTGCATATAATTCATATACTTAAACCTGAAATAAATATTCTCCGTCATGATTCAGATTCTGAATAATCTAAATTTTGCGAATGGACATAAATAACGATAAATTTTATGTATAAATTGGATACTGGCAAATTGGACACTGGCAAATTGGATAAATCCGTAAATAAATTGCTGTCATAACGTTATAATGTTTTATATCTGCGATGATTAATCGAACATATCTAAAAGCATGTTAAAACATTATCGTTCTTTACTCTGGTCATTTCGATCTTATTAAATTGGTTCGAGTCGAGAGACTCATAAATTTTATGAAGAATATATTTTTCGGAATTGTACTGATAATTTTTGATATTTTCAAATGTTATGTGATAGCAGTTGCTTTCTTTATCATCTCGAGCGAGGAGTCTTACGTTTGTTCTTTCAATCCGTGAGAGACATTAGCGCGAACAATTACATAATGCAAACTTCCAAGTGCAGTAATCATTAACGTAATGTGTGTGTGTTTTTTTTTTTTTAAATAAGAAAACGTGACATGTATTTGCGGTTTTATTATATACTCGCGGTGATTAAGAAGTTTAAATAGAGAAAATGTTCTATCGCATATAATAGCAACGTATACTTAGACAATTTTGAAATTGCTTTTTTTTAAATAAAAATATCGAGAAACACCAATAACTCGAATAAATGTACACTGAAGGTGAAATTTTTTACAAATTAAAAATAAGTATTTAATAAATAAGTACATTAGAAATAAGTATATAAGAAGTTAAAAATCAAATATGTCACACATTTTATCTTATGTTATTTCTACTTCAACAAATTTTGTCTAAACCAGATGTGAATATATGACAGATATTTAATATTGACAATTGGGTATCTGTAGCAAATGTTGATTTTCCCGACCATTTTACTGAGAAAACATCGGCTTTAAATTCGTTGAGAGATACCTTGTTAACGCGGTAATGGAGAGCTACTGTACACTTAGCCTTTGCATTATGCGAAAAATATGTGTCGCGCATGACATTTGTTTTTGCTTTAAATTCTCTTTTTCTCCTTCCTTTCCCTCCCCTTCCCTTTCTCTCTTTCTCTCTTTCTCTCTTTCTGTGTCCTTTAACACGTTGTGTCTAGAACATTTGTGCGCACGAGGATAATTCCGAGGTGCAATCGGAATAGGAAGTGGTGCATACTAGCACCTTGCTGTTTCATGGACTTCAAGGATTCACGACAGCAAACTGCGGCGATACAGTGTATACGCAAACGCTCATGAAAATAAACGGAGGATACTGTCCTCGCGAGGAAAGATGCAGGTCAGGGTCAATTTCTCGCCAGGCGAGGTCGAATTGAGTTACGTCATTTCATCTGATTTTACACCAGAGTTCAGAACTCTTTTACTTCCTTACACTGTTGCCATTTCAATATAAAATGCAAAGACGAAGAAAATGCGAAGAAATACGCATTCTATCTATCGCTCGGAATCCTTGAATAAAGAAGACGGAATAAGATATGGATTTAGAGAGATTCGAGATATCAGTCTGATCTTTGGAAAATGGAGAAATTCGCGAAAATTTGTGTTTATATCTTATCAAGGTAAAATCTTTTTTTTATATTATTTGTGTGAAGAATTTTATATGGGAAGAAGAGAAATATAGGTTTATAAATGATAATATCATCAATTGCTTGAAATTTATTTCACACACACACGTTGTTTGCAAAAGTAAAAATTTTGCTATCAAATAAAATCGTTTATAAAAAAAATATTATTTTAGAATTAAATTATGAAAAACAATTATTTTTGATATCGATTTAGCAGTTTCTTTGGAATATACAACCGTCTTGCATATTGCAATAGTTGAATATAAAAAAATATCAAGTTAAAAAATAAAAGTTATGACATACACACACTATGAGACATATATGGAATGCTTCACATCAAGTGGGACAAGTAGCTCGTTTCATCAAATCGAAATGAGACGTTGGCTTAAAAATTTCGTTTTTATGTGTACTTTAAGAAGAGATGTAGCCCTTTAAAAAATTCAAAATGGCCAATTCAATATGGCGGTTAGAGTAGATAAAAAACTATTTAAAAGCACTTAATTTATTGATTAAATGGTTTAAAATTTATTCAATTTCCATGAAAATTGATATATTAGTGTTTTTAGATCACTCTTGAATAATCCGTCAATTTCCGAAATTTACAATGGTGGAGTCAATATAGCAGTTGTATCCTTTGAAAGCTCTCTGCGTTTTACAGAATTAAGACTGTTTTCGAGATTAGCTTATTCAATTATCCAATACTAAAATAATGACAAAAATAAAAATAAAACATTAAAAAATTAAAGACTAAAAACATGAAAATTAAAAAATTAAATAAAAAATTTAAAAATCAAAAAGGTTTAAAAAAGAAAAAGTAATGTGAGCTTTATGAAGTAATCTCGCAGACAAATAGGGTAATCTCCCTATAAAACGCAGAGATCTTTCAGAGAATACAGCCACCATATTGGATTCGTCATTTTGAATTTTGAAAATCTGACTACGGATTGTTCATGAGCGACTCAAAAAACTCCAAGAAGTGGATTTTCTCTTTTATTAATACTTAACTTTAATAAAGTTATTATTTATATTATTATTGTTATAATTATGTAAATTGTTGTCAAATTATTCTTCGATAAAATAACAAATATAGAATTCGTGAATATTAATTTTCGTATCTTGAATATTATACACCATATTAGCATAATTACGTTAGGATAGATTATAGTGTAGGTTATTATACCGTTATCACGGTACATCATGAATTATGCTAAATGCTGCTGTTGAAATATTCGACTTACGTATTAATGAGCATTGTACCTCATGTATCATTTCTGTGATATTTGAAATTCGAACGATCCACTTGTATCATGACCTATTTCGACAAGAATCCCTCGCATGGAATGCATACAAGTCCACACAATGCATATTGATTAAACGTATCATTCCTCGATGGAGCAGTTGCGATTTTACACCGCAGAGATATTCTCGGATTCTTTTCCGATCAGATCATATTTCGTCATTAGTGGCTTCATCAGAGTGCTAACAGAAAGTTAATATATCAGCAATTATTGATATTTTTGTGTAACGTAGCATCCTTATTATTTTATCATAATTATGGGAACTCGAGAATCTCTTATATAAAATGACAGTGTTTATGAAACGTGCACGCAGAGATAGAATATATCAATTATATTTTACATCTCACATTCTGAAAATGAACTGTTATTATCTTGTCGCGGAGATATATTCAATTTTTATTATTTATTTGTACTTTTTCCCCGCTGTATCCTGCGGGGCTCGGCTAACAGGCAAGAGCATTCAATGATAGAAAAGGTAAAAAAGAGACACCATTGACACATACTACATTTTCGCGAATTTTTTTTTCTGTCGCAGGATGCGGCTAACTGCAATTTATTTCTTTGGCTTGCTGACATGCAGAGGGGAGTACGGTGATGTGAAAAACTCGTGGCAGTTTGACGTTCGGCATGACCCGAAAAATACACTTTTTCCCGTTGAAGTTTTATAACGGGCAACATTTGTACGCATCAACACAATTTTATGGTTGTTTTCGGGCAATTTCTTGAAATACTTGCGCCTCGATAAAGCTAACGCGATCAGTCTTTAAAATTTCATTGCTATCGATAATTACCTTAGCGTAACGTACGTGCAGACAGCGCTTTCCAGCATGCGGCTGAACACACTGCTCTTTGCGTATTTCCCGATATTTCGTGAGCTTTTTATTTTTGATGCATCTCTCTCTCTCTCTCTCGGCGGCGAGGCATTTTCTATGTACGTCGCGTTTATCTTCGGATCGATCGCGGAATTGAGATCGGGCGCACATTGTCAAGCGCTCACGTAGGAAGAGACGAGAGCGCGATAAATAATTTTCACGACAGCCTACGGAACCGCCTGTCGTTTAGTCGAGGTCAAGGCCGCGAGAATGATTTTGTAGAATACTTGAGATTTCAGATTTTCCTTGGCCGCGGCGAGCCCGTTTTTCGTTTCCCTTCGAGAGCCCTTTAACGAAAATTCAATCGTAGCGTTCTTTCGACATTATCGATCGCCGCCAATAATATGCAATTTTGTAACGAATTGCTTTTTCTCGCGAATAACCGTAAACCTTTTTAAAGAATATATTGAGAAATATATTATTGTATACTTAGAATCGATTTTTTCTTGATGGAAATATTGAGGAAAATTGTCAATCTTATTATTTATTGCACTTTTCAATTTTTGACATCACGTATTTTTGCAACCACGTCTGTACATAATTAAAAGTTTCTCAAAATCAATTCTACTTGATCGAAATACAATGAATCGAATGACGGAAACTGTTACCATAAAAATATAATATAGCAATGAAATATATGAATTTTGTTTAATTAAATGATATTTTAATATATACATTGTAAAGTAGTTTTAATTTTTTAGAAAAATAAAATCGAGGAAAAAACCAAGTATTTTTCCGGAAAATAGAGGAAAAAATGACTGATGAGAGATACATTTTCTTAACTTTCCGGAAAAATATAATTGAGAAAAAATCCACGATTTTTTCCATTTTTTCCGACAAGTATGGAAAAATACAACTGCGATAATAATAGCGGACTTTATTTATAAATTACTTATTAGATTACTTTTAAAGAAATTTTAAAACCATGTATTCATGTGGAGGATAATAAGGATAATAATATCTTAAAAGAAATACGGAAAAAATGTGACAGGGGAAAAATCAGAACAAACCAATTTTTCTTTATCTTCAAGAATTTTTTCGGACTAAAAACATTGTCGTGGCTTTATGGAAATTAAATGCAGATTCAGATTTGATATCATTATGATAAATTAGAGTTTGATGGCCATACGTAGAAGATGGCCAATGGCTATAATTTCTCCAATAATTGCTAAATAATGTGCTCTTATAATTATTTTCAAAGATAATCAATATTTACTATAGATTATGTACGTATACTATTCAAAATAACAATATTATAGATTATATCATATTTTTACTGTCTGCAACATTTTTCATGTGTTTATTAAAAATTGCCACAACAATTGTCGAATAAATTACAGTTGAGCTGTTATAATTAAATTGTATACCTTATATTTTAAATTTGATATATCAAATATTTTTTTAGTACTGACAGTGAGTTAAATAAACGCTAAATTTATATAAACATTTATCATTAAAATATTTAAAAATAAATTTAAACGTGATAATATATGGTAATAAAAATAAACAAAATTATGAGTTTTTATTATTTTATAAATGTTAGGTACATAAAATCTATATGATCAACTGTCCTATAATATTATAGCTATATTTTTTCTAAAAGTTGTGAAAGACGGCCAATGTTTATATTTTTGATAATATAAACTTTTTATTAAGTATTTTCTTTTTAATGTGTTACATGTTTTAAGCTTCAGTAATATACTAAATTTTATTAACAAGTAATAAAATAAAACTATGTTTTTTGCATTAAAAAAAAAACTATGGCCCTCATACTCGAGTTTACCCTATCGAGTTTAATTTCCGAGAACAGAAATAACGTCGATCTTATAAGTACGATAAGTATAAATGTAAATATCTCGAAGTGCCACTCCCTCGAAAACACAAGTTCTCTTTATAGCAATCAACAAAATTAAATGAAATGTATGATAATTTTTAGAGAAGGGAATATCTTTATTAAATAATTATTAATAAAAAAAATTATAAAATATATATGTGGAACAGTACAAATATAGACCTTGTTTTGGCTATAAGTACAAGCAGTAAACAAGAAAATATGGGATCTCGTTTTGCATAGGAAGTCGAAAATCCGTGGAACAGAACAATTATAGATCGCGTTTCAGAACTGTAAATACGAGGGCGTGTAGGATTTGGTTTTGTATAAAAAATACAAGGCCTATAATTGTTCTGTTTTACATGAATTTTTAATCTTTCACACGAAATGAGGTCCATCTCACATTTTTCCTACTTATTGTAAACAAGACTTATATATTACTGTATTATTAACTTCATAAACTTTTTAATAAATGTTTAATAAAAATATGCTTTCTCTTAAACATTATCATTTTCTTTTTTGTATTAATTTTGTTTATTACTATAAAGAAAACTTTTGTTTTCAAGGGAGAGAATGCTTCTAGAGATTTACCGTATAATACTGTGTAAGATGTATTCAATACTAACAAGAAAATCACATATTTGTGTATATTATATAACTTGTTAAAATATTTTTATTTACATTAAATTATATTGTGTACCAGAGACACAACCGCGGTGACAGTATTATTTTATCGTATTTTTCAGGACTGTATAAATATAAATTGAAATTTTTTTTACATCTTCGCCATTTAATGAAAGAGAAATACCGGGAAATATAATATATTTTTCAATATTTTGTGTGATAGTTCACGCGATTGATATATATTTCACCGTTTTATCAGCTTTTTATGTTGCATTTCTTTGTTTTTTACCAATTGGATAATGGTAGCTTTTAAATGAATTTATTTTGCGTCAATGTACCTTTGTATCTGTATTTTAAACGATTTTATCGTGTAAATGTACAACGTATAATATTATGAACATCATACTGATTAACGTGATCCATTGAGGCAGACTTTTATTAAATTATTTTATCGTGTATCGGAAATTAATACAGGAAATTATACACAAAAATATCTAAAAAAATAGAAATATATTCGACATATGTTTGACGATTTTATAATTTCCAAATTTTTTAAGAGTATAATCGTGAATTTGTCTCTTATTGAACATTTGAGTCATATTTTTATGAATTCTTTTACATGTATGAATATATTTTTAGCTAATTGCGTGTTGTAATAAAGGAGCGTGTTAGTAATTATTTTAATGTGAAACAAGATCAGCTTAGATCTTTTAAAGAGGCACTTTAATTACATCAATGTATTATTAATTTATACAGTATATTTATGATATATAATGAAATATTATTTCTCTCTAAATCTCAGAGAAAGTAGAACATTACTTGAAAATTCGACAATTTTCATTCATTTAGGGTAATGTTTCACTTTGCGAAAGTTAAGGAATTTATATCTGTTAAAGTTATAATCAATATCATCACCGGATTTTATTTCAATATTAAAATATTGTTTGTGCATATTTGTGGCACATAGTGATAATGATAAGAAAATAGTTAATAAATTGTGTTAATAAAAAGTATCTTTTTTTGTTGATTGCATTAGTGTCATTTTTTGTAATATAAAAATTAAATCCAAAAAGTAGAGACTTTACTTTATCTAACGTAAAGGATCGTCTTTTTTGACGCCATAAAATCTGGAAAGAGATTTTCAGCGAATGAATCTTTATAAGTTTTGCTCGTGAAGGGAATTTTTCACTGATGGCTCTGACAATGATTGTGTCATAGATCCTCCAATTTCAGAAAAAAATTCAGTCTCTTTCAACATCTACCTTCGTCAAGATTCTCGGAAAGTACTCAGGGAGTCGATACAATCGTGACACGTTTGTTATATAGGGTTTTATTGATGAAGAACAATCAAAGAAATTATTTCGTTACTATATTGATATACTATATTGATATTGACTATGTTGCTATTGAGAGATACAATACGAAAGCTTTGTCTGCCTCTTTCACGCCATATTAACATTAATTGTATGATGATGTAATGAGAATGCTTAATTAAAACAGTTTTGTTTGAGAATATGCATAATTTAGATATAGATTAGAAACTTTATAATTACATTCTTAGTTCTTGTTGTCGAAATGTTTGAAGACGTAATAAAGCTTTGTAATGAATTGTATTGTCAAAGACTAACTGCAAGAATATTGTTAAAATCTCACTTGCAATTTGCAATATTGATGTTACACTTTTTTTAATTTTATGAAATATAAATGATTTAATGCAATAAATAATTTAATATGACTTATTATGATATTTATTAAGAGCTTAGTTCAGAGTTTTAATGTGTTGACTTTAGGTTCTTTAATGGTTTATCGAAAAAATTACTAATATTAAATAAGAACATTGTTTTACAAAGGTGACGTTTGTTTTTTATTTTTTGCTTTTTTATTTCGTGTATTTTTTCGTTAAATTTTGCAATGTTTTCTTCTTGATTACATGATGTATCGCACTGTTGCAAGGTTAGTTTATCGGCATAAAATTATTTTTGCTTCCTTGTTAAACTAGAATATATTGTTGTAGAATGACACGGCGCAATCAGTAGTGTCTTTGTACTTACCAAATTTTATGATCATGCAGCGCTGAATTCAGCGGTGTTGGTTACATGAATGATTTATGTGTCTATAAAAATCAGATGTGGTGAGAAAATAATTTGAAATATCTTTTGAAGTGGCAAGGTTTAATTCACGATTTGCAAAAAATAGTTTTGCGTGATAGATATGGAAACTGCAATATGGTGATTTACTGCATGATTAAGCGTTCCCAGCGAAATATACCGCGATATATCGGTACAAAATTAAATATTTAATATATTGTGTGTTTTAAATAACTCGTAGTATTTATTGATCGACATTTTTTAGATACATATTCTATAAACCGATGTAATTTCGATGAATTAAATTCTTTGTGGTACGAATAATATATTGATGTAATGAGTAAGCAAGTTTATCAAATTACGCCCGTTATTTGTTGCTACGGATAAGGCATTTCTTTTGCCTTTAAAATCTGAACAAAATTAAATTCAGATTGCTTTTAGGATGCATGAAAGTAATTATTAGCGAGTTACATTCGCATGATGAAGCGTGATGAAGATATAATGGGATTTGTGTGGTCGGAAATTCATTTATCATTTCACCGTCTTCATCCTTCTAGTGAAGCGCTTAGATAGATTATCAATATTTACTAGTACCAAGACATTCTCTGATTGCATCCTATAATCTGTTCGAAATGCATTGCTTCGGAATTGCGGCGCAGTGCATCGGCGAAATGCAGGATGCTTGAAATTCTGTAATCGTGTAATGAGTTGAGTGTGCATGCTTATTTCTCTATTAGATGTATAGCCGACAGTATCATATTACATCAATATTGCAATTATTATACTGTCAGACGGGAAGTCGAACTAACTAATTACGAAGTTCCACAAATCACAGTTCCTATACATCACGATAAGTACAGTTTAATCAACAAAAACATAAATTCCACTTATACTGTAACCTAAATCCTTGAAGCTATTGGACTGTATTTTACGTCGTGCGATTAAGACACGCTAGGAATACATCTGTTCTCGTAATAATAATGATACAAGCGATTTTCAACACGCGTGTGTATGAATAGCGGACATTAAAATTGCACGAAAGTCGTCAAGAGAACAGATTAAAGAGCAGATTAATTACTTAAATTAAAGTAAAAGATTTTCAAAAGTTTTTATTAATGTATAATTGTTTGCAAATTTTTAAATGCATTTGTCTTGAAACAACATTTTTCACATTGCTGCCGTGATAATATATCTATATAGTTTTAATCTTATTGATTAAACAATTTTTTAGGAGATAATCACATTTTCTCCCTCGCCCGAAGTACAATCAAATAAATATTCTAACTTTTTCATTTTTCTGGTCAGAAAATCTAACAAACTAAATAATCGAATTTTTCCAAAACATTGGTTTTTGCTAAAATAAGTTTTTTAACTTGTAATTTGAATAAGAATTATATTTATACATAAATTAATAATTTTATGCAGATTAATATTTTTTTGTTTTTAATAATTTCTTTATCTTACATCGTGACAACAATGAGATGCTATTTTTTTGACATGCTAGATTTGTAAATAATTGTTGGAAAATATCTTGTAATCTTTAAAAAAAATTGGAAGAAATATTTAAATATCACAGAATAAATTTATCAAAATTGTTTTTTTTTTTTTCAAAAATAAGTACAAAAATAACAATAATACCGAGAACGAGAATAGCACGAGATTTTTCAAAATCAAGTATTGCGAAGTAACGAATTAAAAAAAAAATTATTATTTTAAAAATAATATTTAACGAAAATTAAAAGAATGTGCGATTCTTCTAGAGTGTATCGCTGATATCGTAATGTCAGTAATTTATTTTATAATACCATTTTGCATACCAACCTGCAGTGGGCTTTTACTTTCCAGATGATGAGCTCCTACATAGGATGGATACAGCTGTGCTAGACACATCATCGCCTCGTTGCAAAATTTTAGGCCCATTACTTCTTCGTCTTCTCTTCCGTAGCGGAAAGTCAGTGTCACCTGACCAAATACCTGTAAAAATAATAATTCAATTTATTTTTCGAATAATATTATCATGATGGATTTACAAGTCTTTGGCAATATAAACAATTCTAGTATAAAATTTTTTCTTTATGTTCGAAAACTTTGATTATTGCAAATAAGTTATATTAAAACATTAATATGAATAAAGGATCCCGCAATTTTTGTGGGGAAAAATGGGTTTCATGAGAATATTGGCTCAAACTTTGGTAAAAAATAGCTGAAGGCATGCTGATTAAAAGTTGTAATTGCCAAGTCAATCGTATGAGCCGTTTTCGACGCACCGGCGCTTGAAAATGAAAGTAAACGTGTCATATATTTCGCATAATACATACGTGTGCGTGCGTGCGGGTAAGCAAGTTTGTCAAGATTTTGGCGACACACAACGAACAAAGTTCAGTTAATATTTTATCTTTTATCTTTTTCTATTTTGGAAATTGGAATCGCGCCCGCAGCTCAACTTTAATTATCCTTAATTGAACGATACGTCATAGAGAAACCTTCCGGTAGATTTAAAGTTATAACTAAGTAGAGGATTATTTATGAGTTCGAAGAGTTTATTTTGGTCACTGAACTTTACGTTTTAAGATTCGATAGTCTTAGTTCGAACAATCTTTTTATAGATATATTGACGTTTCTTGTAAATGTTTTATAGCTTTGAAAACGATTTAGGGACGTATATTAGATTTATACTCTGCGTGTGTTCATGTAACTGTGTTTTGTCGATAAACTATAAACTCGGATTCTAATAGTTGCAAGATAAATGGCGTTAAAAAATCAATATTTGTAATTTGTCTTGTCTCGTCTTACCTTTTTTTCGCGCACATAGTCGGGATCAACTAAGAGGACGCCTAGGAGTTTGTTGTCATTCTTGCCTTCACCGACGATAATATCTCTGCTGGCTAGATAAAGTGTCAACTTATTATTCGGCGAGGATTTCTTGTATACCCTGCAGATTAGATAATATTTTATGTCAGAAGAAAATTTGAAAATTAGATTTAGATAATATTTCGTAGACATTTTATATAGCAATTAACTTATATATAGGTTTATTTCTATAAAAAATAAAAAAAGACTTAATGCTGCGATGATGCATAACGTTGTAAATGCAAATTTATTCATTGGATTTATAACTTGAATATCCAAGAACGAAAAGACTCATGGTTTTTTTTGTATCTAAATAATATTTGATGAGAGGTTTAGTTATACTCTACTTACACTGTTCGACTATGGAATGTTATATTAATTTAAAAACTCGTTAAAACAAATGCAGGTTAAAATTAATACTTCTGTCTGATGACGAAGTCTGATGATCGAGATATAGAAAAGAGCCACTACAATGGCATTTTGTTCTAAAAGATTGTTTAGAGGCCACTATAATGATGCTTTGTTCTGAGAAAGTGGGCGTGAAACTATTATAATGACGTGTAGGAGCCAGAGATTTAAACAATTTCGCACTACACATAGTTTTTAGTGAAGTGCGACGATCCAAAGCAGATCGGAATGTCAGACGTGATGTTCACAGAGGTATACAATCCCATAATCTATACTGAAGCTTTCGGTAAAGATTTATTTTATTCTAAGTTCATTATTTTAGCATCGAATCTTTGCGCCTGTTTGAGACAATTTATCGGTTAATTCATCTTAACGAAGTCGCTTCTGGCATGAAGCAGTTACTGTGATTACAATTCGGATTGGTGTAGGTTCAATCCGCTTTATTCCATTTATCATTTATCAGGCGAGTTATCAATTTCACCGGGATTTTGCCTGCCTGCCTGCCTGCCTGTCTGCCTTTCATGTCCCTCGATATCAACTATATTCATTTGTTATAATGGCACATTGTCAAATGCGCAAAGCGTGCGCGTATACTGAGTAAATACGCTTATTCAAACGCGCTCGACTGTATTACTACATCAAGATATGTTTAATTTGATTCCAGCATCTTTTTCCCCAGATAATATAACAAAGCCAATGGATACGTACGTTATCTCTATTATTTAATATGCGACAGCAATTAACAATGGCTTTGCTGATCACCGGTCAATTTATTCGAGTAATGGCTCAAAAGGAATAGGCGATTAAAATAAATGATTCGTGCTCGTGGAATTATTCGTCGTGCATTTGTTTCGCTTAATCAGGTTCGCATAATCGTCCAGTACAGTATTTAACAACTTTTATGTTAATTAACAACATTAAATTGAATAATAATTATTTGACATTTTGGCTAGTTGTGATAATAGGTTAGCTAAAATCCTTATCCCAAATGCCTTGATGATCCCACGTTTGTGTCAGTATGCATTCGAGAATGGCAACTCAAGACCGTAATCTCTCTAGGCTTAATGAATTTCCGCCACATTGTCGCGTGCGTATGCGTAGTATTAGTAGAGCAAAGCTATGTTACGATCTAATTAGTAACTAAGAATTTTAAATTGAAAATCTTGGTTACTGATTAGATTGTAAAACATAGCTTTTATCAATTCATTGCCAATCTTTCTCAATATACAATAAAATAAAAAATATCAACCAAAGTGAATTAAAAAAATTTTAGCTTTATGTTAACATAAAATTAAAATTTGTGTTTAAAGTTCACATGATTGTTGAAACAAAGATATTGATAAAAATAGAACTAATATCAACAATCGATACTTTAGTAAGGTTTAGTTGTGGACAACTTTTTATTGGAACTAATGTAAATCTTGACCAAGTTATGTTAAACTAATATGAAGTTGTATTTAACAGGTTGTATGTTTATCTGATTTAATGATTAAACATTCATAGATCGTAATACATTTAGCAAATAAGAAAACAATGTTTTGAGTTTAATCGTGTTTTGAAAACAAAATATCTAAATAGCTCAATATACTTCACTCATAAGGCATGTTGAACTATAAAGATAATTAGCTAATAAAGTACCATATCATTAAAAAACAAAGGAATTAAGTATATTAATAAAATATTAAAGTTTGTATTTCTCTTTCTCTTTCTCTTTCTTTTATTTATTATTTATAATACACTTGTATAACAAATACTTTAATGAATAAAAATTAAAATGATAATTCGTAATACTTGAATCATATATATGTTTTAATGTGAACTGTAAAAAATTGAAATAAAACTAACAACTTAGCATTAAACAAGAAGCATCAATAAAGACATTTATTTTAAGTAACTCATGCCTAACTAGCTTCGAACGGTGTTGGCTAAAATATTTTTTATAATTAATTCTATAAATATAATAGAGCAATTTTAGTTGAAATAAAAAATACATTAATTTATGTAAAAAAATTTGGTTTTTATAAATCGCTTTGGAAAACTATCGGATAGACCAAAGAGAACATGATACTTTTATTGTGTATAAAAACAAAAAAGCGCACACATTGACTGCGTTTTGTTTATTGAAATATTTTTATATCCCGATATATTCTTATGCTGAATTAGTCCCGCTTTACCATTACAATTACGTATGCGATAGATATCTGATAACGTATCACTACTGACATTTTCTTTACAATGCGTGTTAATTAATGCAAATATATCTTACAATTTTCTGACATTGGTAATACTATTTAATTAAACTTCACAATAGAATCTATTCTGCGGTTGATCCTGTTAGTCTTTGATGGAAACCTTGTTTTTAAATTAAACGCGCGGTCTGAAGCCACCGTGCGTATTAATCAAACTTTACGCGCGATGTAGTTGTACGTGTACTTATCGTAGAAGTGTTTGAAAAATGCTCGCTGCTACGGTTACGGCAGGATTTACGACAAACTGCGTTTCACGAAGATTCTATTAGATGTCGGAATTTTCAGTCAGAATTCTTTTTGAAGCTTTTTTTTTTGTATGAGTATGGAATTGTTTTTTACTAATATTATTTAATACATAATAAACGATAGCAGAATTTGTAACTTTTAAAAGAGAATTCTACGTAAATTATATTAAATATTATTAAATTATATATACTAAAAACTTTAGAGAAATTTTCATTAAAATTAATATACGTTTTAAAATTTAATTTAATAGACATTTTTTAATAAAAAAGACATATGTTTATAGGATTAACTCTCTTATTATAAGACTATAAGTTTATAAGACTAGACGTATATTGAATAACTCCGAACAAAAAAAGGATTTTTATTTCAGTGTTTTAAAAATTGTTTTTTTTTCACGATGTGTGATTTGATAGCACGCAGCTGAAAAACAAAAATGTGCTTCAAAGCAAAATAAAATACGAGATATTTATACGATTGGATAGTTAAACAGAAGCATTTTTTTAAAAGCATAATAAAATGCAACGTACTTATAAAATATGTAATAAAAATATTTATGTAAAGCATAAAGTTTAGATAGAAAAAGAACTACGCTTTTAATTGAAACGAAAGTTTTTCGTTACTATTAAAAATAATATATTTTGGATTGAAATAGAGTCGAAAGTTTTGCTTTGACTTGAATTAAATTTTTTTCTATTTTATTTAAAACTGCAACATTATTTGTTTTCTAGCATTTATTTTTTGTGTTATTGATTTTTTTTTAGTTTAAAATGATAGTTTAATCAGGAAGATCTTGACAAAACTAAAAATATAATGTGTATATTATTGTAGTGAAAAATATAGAATATCAACATTTAATGTATTTTAATAAATGTAAATATAATAGCCAATCTGTTTTTAATATTTATTTATATTCGATATATGGATAAAATGTTATGCCCTAATAGTAAATGACATTAAAAAACTACTGATAATATAAATATGCAGCTGTACATATTATCTGATATCAATATCTTTTCGCGTTTTTAATTTTTGTGCTATCTCACAATGTATTTGTTGGCGAGAGATAACATTACTTTAAGAAAGTTCTCCTCTTTGTCATTGTGTAAATTTGAAGTATCATCTTTCCTAGACTCTTTTAAGCGAATTATCTCGACCCTGAAGATCCAATAATACTTTTCCTTTTCTCACTGACCAGGCTACAAATACGTTTAGAATAATCGGGTCAGAAATTTCTCACGACTTTAATTATTTAATTCTCAAACTTCTTTTTCTCTCTCTCTCTCTCTCTCTCTTCTTTCTTTGTTTTTCTTAATCATAATATGTAAACACAATACAATCGTATTTTGATTTGTATTAAATTTTTGTTAAAACTATATCAATAATATTAATAATATTAAAATTATAAATTAATAACTATTAATTATATAATTATGACTATATAAATAATTTAACTGTAAATTTTTAATAGATATATTAATTAAAATAATTTGTATTTCTTATTATTTACAATATTTATATCTGAAAAATTTCTGTTCTGTTTTAATTGTTTGAATTTAAATTCTAAATGTTAAGTCAATTAAAAATAGAATTGTTTATACTTTTTTTATTGAATTTAAAAGTAAAATATTAAACGTGTATAGCCGATATGTAATAGTATTTTTTGATACTTTACAATTTCTTTTTAAAGGTACAAGTGAACACAAATATTAAAAAGTTACGATTTATATTGTGATAATTTGTTGCGTTCGTACGACGTTTTAATAACATATTACCTTTGACTACTGAATGCAGCATCCGATATATGGTCCGGACTCGTATCGATTTTTCTGAAATACAGAGGAAACGAGCGGTATTACTTATAGGAAGACTGCATTTATTTATAGCATATATACATATGTTTGTTTGTTTGTTTGTTTGTTTGTTTGTTTGTGTGTGTGTGTGTGTGTGTGTGTGTGTGTGTGTGTGTGTGTGTGTGTGTGTGTGTGTGTGTGTGTGTGTGTGTGTGTGTGTGTGTGTGTGAGTTATAGAAAAGTACGAAATTTTTTTACATTATCACGAAAATAAATGTATGATGTGTAAATGTTTGACAAACTCGATATGATTTAGTTATCGTTGCGCATCATTAGCAGTCGGAATTATGAGGAAGCAATCTCAATTGTTGACGTTTCACTTGCCAACAGTTGTTTCGTGTCGGCCTGTTTATTCCTCCCACGTTTCTGGCTGGTTGGAAACTAGAAAAGTGCGGCACGTGTCACGGCAATCTACCACGTCACGTTTTTCACTGCGAGATATTTATATTTGTGGATTGGATTTGTATTTACCATTAGCGTAAACAGAAAATAATTTATTTTAAATACTTTAAATTCATTGAAGTACTTTATGTAATACTTCAAGTCACGTAAGAAAAGAACGTTTTTTTCTGAATCAAAAACATCTTTTCTCTGTTTTCTAAGTCTTTTTAGTTTGGTATTTATATAATTCTTATATATTTTTTATTTCTTTGATACTATTTACATCACTTGAAAATGTCTAAACTAGTCTTATGTAGTTTTAATTAAGACGACGATGTCTTAATTATATTTTTGCAAAAAGTCTGTGTGAAATCATTGAAAATCGTTACGAAATCGCTTTAGTGAAGCGACGTGTAATTTTAATTAATAAGTTCAAACCGTGCGGTTTACACCGCAAGCGAGTTATATAATTGTATAGGTGGCCATGACAGTTTTACGTCGTGTATGATAGCCGGTTTTGTGCCGCTTTGCGGGCAAACAAAATACAAGGATATGTGCGCCGGACGGTAGGGGATTTTGTTCTCGTCGGAGTTTTTATATTTGTAGCATAATACCTTCGTGAAACATCGGTGGAAAAATATTTTCCAGGCGCAGTCATAAAAAGTCAGGTCAGCCAGATATTTGAAATTATTTTATCAATTCTTAATCAAATCAATTCACAATTGATTCCGGTTAATTAAAAATTGAAAATATTAAATGAAAATTGTGTGGCATTTGAAAATTAAAGATAATACCAAAGAAATTTAGTAGTATTATTCTTTTATATAAAATTTTATAAAACATTATATGTAAATACAATTAATTAGATTTTACATTATTATTAATTTATTTGATGCTTAATCTGCACTGAGACACTTAAAATTAAAAATTAGAAGCAAAAAAGAAATTTGTGATTAAAATATTTTACTAAAATATTCGTTCGTTAACAGACAGAGCTTCTTTTTATTAAAATATTATAAGTAATTTACGTAAGATACAGATATCATCTATTGATAATCTCAGATGTTCTTAGACAACTTCGATCGCGTCGCAATTAACTAGATCGTAGGGCGTGACGCTGGAACTACTTTTACGTGATTGTAATTTATCGTAGCGGTAATTGCATTACAGGGAGTTGTACACGATGTACTATACACATTATCCGACCTTGAGAGTGATAGATTACCTGTCAACTGTATTAGTAACCTTCTTCGTTGCATCAATGATTTGCGCGATGTGCTATCTCTTACTATCTTTAATAATAGCCCAGTGCTAAAATTACTATAATTGGATATTATAGGTATCTCATTTTTTAAAAATAAAGTTAAATTGAATTACGTTTTCTTCACACTTTATTGGCAAATGCAATATTACGAGAGTTGATTAATCTCAGCAATTATCTAAATTTATTTGGTAATATTGTTTTTTATTGCAGAGTTGATTAAAATATTGTACGTATTTGATTTTTCAGAAAAAAAGCTGGGAGAAATTAAAATGCTAAAAATTACTTTTATAACATGCTTTCATTTAATAAATCTGGCTGTGCAAGTTGTATATATTCTTTTGTACACTTTTCCATTAACCCAATTAGAAATTATTCGCGTTTAAAAAGAATTTATGCCCGATATGAATTTCTTACAATGATTGCTTTTTTTAATATTTATTCTTGAGATTTTTTTTATCGAAGATTTAAATATCGAAGCTAGAACAATTCATAAAATTGCCACTGATTTTAATATATCTCATTTTGTGTTCCTGTTATGGAAATGTTCGATTGATACCGAATAACATAAAATAGCGATATGCAACGAGTAATACCGTTTGAAATGCACATATCGCGAACAATAAACAGAAAAAGCTGTAACCTTGCGTTAAGATCGCATAAAATATTGGCGTGCAAACATTTAAAATGGCATTGCAACTGGCGCGGAAATACATTTTTGATTATATTTTATGGATACTGTGGAGATTAATTGCGAAAAATTTTAATCTTTCGATCTTCTCTTTTATGCAAAGTGAACATAGAGATTTTAATGAATGTTTGCTTTTTTAACATTATTCGGCAAAACTGATAATTTTTAATAATTTCCTATTTTTGTTTTCGGTTAATGAAAAGTTATTTTTACATTATTGTATTATTAGAATTATTTATATTATGTTCACATATTTTCAACATATTCTGTGTATGTATTGTGTACAATAATTAAAAAAATGTGTACTATATA